>NW_024356249.1:20868573-20893573 GCF_902729225.1 Pteropus medius
TTGAAATTATAATTTTAGATTTTCCAGGTTCAATCTGGGATTCAGATCATTTTCGTGAATGGGAAACTCTAAGTACTGAAAATAATTAGAATAAACCCTTAATATAATAGCACCTTTTTCTAATTAGGTTTCATAAATGACCTGTGAATATTTAAAACTTTCAAGATTAAATAGCTGAATATTTCTAAACATATTGAATAGCTGGCAAGATATACAGAGATATCTAGCACTGTTCTATGGGATTATTCTCAAGTCAATTAACATTATTTTGGACATCCTATATTATTAAAGATTTGACTTCTTATGTAGTTGGTGGGTTTTAATGTTCTCGGGGCATTGAGAAGACCTAGGAGGTCTCACTCCTCTAACTCAGTTTCCTCATCCCCTATTCCACTTCCATTGTCCCCTCAGCTGGAGCACTGCCATATCATGAGTATCTGGTTCATTTGTATTTACTGTTTTGGGTTGAATTTTATTCAAATAAAGAATCTATGGAAAGTTTCAAGTTTTGGATAATGAGGAATAACAAAAAATGTATTTTTAAAACATAAACACATAGGGATAATCTTTTTTAAAAAGGATAGCATAAAAGTATGTTCCATTGCATTCTCAATTTTAATATGCATAGAATTTATTTATTTCATTATGTCACTGCCTCGTAAAATAATTTATCTGAACTGAGACACAGGGGGATAAGATGAGATTGAGCTAAAACCCTAATCGGTTCTTTAGCCATTCTTAATAAGTAAGACTCCACCTACTCATTACAACAGTATTTCTGAATGACTTCTATTCCAGACTCAAAACACCACTCCTAAAATATCCTGTTCAGCCCCTACTCCAAGCCATTTTAATGCTGACTTCATCTGCATTTCCCTCTTCAACTCTCTGTGTGTCCACAGAACCTGGAATTCCCTTCTGCTCTGTGTGCAACCTATGTATATTTTATCTACCATTTAAGAACCAACTTTTATCTTTACATCTAAAGATTTTTTGTTTGACCTGTCCAGCTTGCACTGACCCTCAAAAGCATTTCTTCATCATTCTGACACTCAAAATCATAGAATCTTTGAATCTTAACAATGTATCAAATGTAATTTTATTCATTGCTCTTATTTTACAGATTAGAAAACAATTGACTTTCCCAGCATTATGGTAAGTACAGGCAGAGCCAGAACTAGTATACATGCTGGCCTCTGAAAATTTCCTTGGAACCTTGTTATTCCTGCTATTCCATGTCGCCTTAATCACATGGACCATATGGATGCTTTCTAGTGGTGATCGTACTATGTCTTGCCAACTAGACTATGAACTTTACAGATCAGGAAAGCTATACACATAGCAAGCACCTAGTACACCCATGTCGACTGAATAGATAATGCGCCATTAAGTCATTAAGAGTTTCATTTGCATTAATTCTAAAAAAAGAAAAATTCTCTCTGGAATTAAATAGTTTTAGAACCCTTTCTGTCAGAGTTAGGGTTCCTGAGGTATCAGACCTAGGAAATATATCAATAAAATTCTGCCTTAAGGCTTTAGTATTAGGCTGCTAATTTACTAAAATAAATTAAAACCAAAACCAATAATTATTAATGCTCAGTATTTAATAACTGATTATCAGCAATACAATGTCTAAGAAAGAAATGAAAAGTAACAAGAGAAGTTTAAGCATACTAGGGAATAAAATTGCTTGATAGTTATAGTACTTGTGTCTATAAATTGGTGGTCTCCTTTTCAGTAAAAATAAAATTCTACTATGATTATCTATATTTATATTAGGTTTCTCATTTTTGAATCTCAAAGAGCTCCGTTTTCACTTGTCCTGCTGTATGCCAATTCAAAAAAAATGAAACACAAGGACAATACATGTCTTGGGTGAGTTGCAGGATGAATAGGAAATTAGCTTCATCTGTGGCCATTAGCAGTTATCTTTCCCTTTTAGCCCCCATTATAAGATATGTGGGTCATTTGACTTACTTCTGAAAAAAAGTAGATATCACTGTAGTGTTCATTTTTCCAAATTATTCAAAGTACTACATGCTATACCACTATCGAATAATTAGATTTTCTCCTAGATTTTCTCTGTTTCATGAAAGAAAACTCTGACAATTCGTATAAAATAAAGAAATAACTTTAAAGAAACTTTCTATTCAGTGCTCATTAATTCTTCCTTATGTATCCTATTCTCCAGTAGAATAATCTAAAGCTGTTTAATTATCAGAGTGTAATTTAATACAATAGATTTTATGTATTTAATATTTCGATTAACTTGTAAGTGTAGCGTAAAGTAATAGTGAATGGTTTAGGTACCTCATTTATAATCTCCAGTCATGCAGCAGTGGTTAATTGATTAATAAGATATTGTTTAAGAAAACAGTGGGCTTTGAGGATAAAATGTTTGGGTTTGAATCCTGGCTCCTCTACTCTCTAGCTATGTGACCTTGAAAAAGTTACTTAACATCTCTTTACCTCTGTTTCTACTCATAAAGCAGGGATAATAAAGTACCTACTTTACACAGTCGTTATGAGAATTAAATGATTTTTTATCTGTGTAAACCACTTGGAATAGTGCCTGGGTCATAAGTGATCAATAAATGTTAGATACAGCCATGTAGTAATTACGACCATAAATCCTTTTTGGAAGAAGGTATGGTATAAATACATGAATTAATTTTTAAATATTGTATGACCTTAATTAGCTCTAAAAATATTTTGGTCCTTCTCTTAAAGTGAGACTTTTATTACTGTACTGAAACAGTCATAAAACAAAGATATATGTACCTCACATATCAGATGACAAGCATTAGAATTATTAAAGTAATGACTAGCTACACTTTCTTAAAAGTACATTTAAGGTAATAAAATTTAAAAGAGTAACAAAACATGTAACTACAATTATTTCAGAGAATAATTTATTAACAAATTCTTGAAAACTAAAATACTAAGCCAAAAGCCCAAGTCATGGCTCTGAACATTTTTAGACTAGCAGAGAAAAGTAAATTTCAAAGTAGAAGTGCCATCACTGAAATGGTCTGTACAGAGACCCCTACACTTATTTCCTTAGCCATCAATCCCAAACCTCATCATTAGCTTGTCATTAAAATCATTAACATACATGCATTAAATAGTACGGGCCTACAACACATTTGCTATGCAAATTAGGGCTTATGAGGTCTGATAATATATATTCTGTTGGAAAACCTTAAATATAGTAACTCAAAGTAGACTAAAAAAATGTAAAGTTTAGAAGACATAGCAATATATATGTGTGTTAGAAAATATATTTCTCCTGACAAAAATTCTTTTATGGTGTAGATTGAGTCAAGTCCCCTGTGACTGTAATGGCATAAAAGGCATCAATCTCACTTGACAGGAAAAGCCAATAACGTATTACCATTATCTCCTACTGCCAATTATTAATTTAACAAAAGTTTATTGCTTACCTTCTATAAATAAGGTGCTGTGAGAGCACTTAAATATCTATCAAAGAACTTGCAGTCAGTATGGGAGAAATATATACTTAAATAACAAGATTGCCAGCCATATGTATACTAAGAAAAGTAGCAATTAAGCAATATTGGAGGAGTTAACAGCTGGAAGAGGTTATTTGCCTCTAAGATGAATCCCAATGGATACATACTACTAATGGAATTCATTAAAGATAGTAAAGTAAGAGCAAGTTCAGATGGACAAAAGAGAATTCTTAACTATGCAGGTGATAAAACTCTCTTTGGTTTGAAGATCTATTCTGGATAGTTCGAATATTCATCATGCCATTTTGAAATTTATGCATTGATCCCTTTAGTTATGATTTAAGATCTCTTACAGATTAAACTGCAGTCCTTAATAGAGCCTTTAATGATAAGTAAAGTAGAAGCTACTTCAAACAAATAGAATCAGTTGTTTCTAGGAGTAAAACAGATAACATTTGGAAGACTGAGGGCTTAATTTTTTGTTTTGCATTTTTTTTTAACTTATGAACAAAAAGAAGAAAGAACTAGTGGAGTCACTGATTTTTTATTCTCATTTGTGAAATCTTGAATAGAGAATAATAAGTAGACTTATTTTTCCTTATGACAGGAATCTATGAAGCTTGGATTGGATGATGTTCTAGCCATTCATTTATTTATCAAGTACCTAATACATGCTGGACATTTGTATTATTACAAGAGAGTAAACACATTGGCACAGGGCACAGAGAGGCACAGATAGAAGGTAAACATGTTTACCTTGATAGTCGCTTTAGTTCTTCTAAACCTGATAAAATATGTCATATTCCTTTATATGGATTTGGAAGTAACTTCATCTTTGATTTTAAAGAAAATTATCCATTTGGTAAATGATGGATATCTTTTCAAACTAGAATCTATGAATCTATTGCAAACAGTATAAAAATATTCTTTCCATTAAAACTGAAGATTTATAATTCAAGTATTCCTTTTAGTCCATTACTTACTATTAACTATGGAAAAAGAGTGATTTATGTTTCCTGCTTAAAGAAGGCATAGCCACCTCCTACTTTGATATAATTTACACTTGGGAGAATTAGAAAACTATATGGAACATCTTTAGAAAATTGGAGGGAAAGTATTTAGTGATGGAGAGTTGTGAAGTTTGTTGCTATTCCCTGACAGAGAGGTACAAAGTTAGTAACTAAGATGAAATTACTTCTAGAAGGGTAAAAGTTACTTCTTGTTAAAAGTGAAAAAAAAAAAATCAATTCAATAGACATTATCTGCAAACCACTGGACTGGGGGCTCATGTGGGCAATAGTTCCTGTTCTCATAGAGTTTTCAGTCTACTAGAGGATGTAAGACATATACATACATAACTTTGATACCAGGCAAAATGTGACCCATACCATAGCAGACAAAGTGTGATGAAAGAAGGGAGAAGAATTTTGGCAATGCAATCAGTTAGTGCTCTATGAAGGAGGGAGCCATCACTTCAGGTAGGCTTTGAAATATATGAAAATGCTCATTATGCAGAGTTGAGGAAAAGGGCATTCTGAGTGGAAATGAGAAAAATGGAGAATCTTAGATGTGTTGTAGGGATCCTAAGAATGTGTAGAGGCCATGGAGAGAGACGAATTGGTAATAAAGAAATGTTAGAAAGTAGAACGAGGTCAGATGGTGAAGGGTCCTTGAGTTGCATTTTATGGAGTTTAAAATTTACTCTCTGCCAGCTGAAGGGCTATTGATGGGTTTTGGGCACAGCAGTGAAAAGATAGAAGAGTTTTAGGAGGATTAATTTGCAAAGCATAGTTGAAGTTTAGGCCACTGGAGGTAGGAGCTTACTAAGTTAAGAGCTTACTAAAAACGTGTAATAAGGTAATGATGGTTAGGACTAAGGTGGTAGGATTAGAAACAGTGAAGAGAAGAGAAGAATTTAGGCTACAGGCTGTAGAATAAAGCATTTTGCACCTATTACTCTTAAATTCACATGTATGCAAAATAGTTCCCTTTTGTAGTCTACCAAGGTGATAGAAGGACTCAAATTTATTAAAAATTCTAAAATTTAAAATAGAAGATTACTCTTTAAAATGCACATGCAATTTTGATAATCTTTATATATGTTGTTTTAATTGTTCAAGAAGGAAGGAAAACAGATCCCAGAAAGCTTGGATATTAGAAAGTGAAAGATGGGAAGTTCTTGAAAACAAATTTCTCTACAGTCTTCATTGTGATCAAAATATTTGCAGTAGCAATGGCCACATTCATAAAAGCTGTTGATACTTCTTCTCTGAAAATTTTGTTTATTTTAATTTTCAGTGTTATGTCATTTTAAAGAAAAAAATACTTTAAATCTGAATATTATGAAAAAACATCTAATATTTCCAGAGATAAGTAGCAAAAAAAGAAAAGAGATAAGCCTCTTTAAAATCAGGTAACATATACCTTTGAGTGTCTTGCTAAGAATCTCCAAATAATTGGTGAATTTTTAAAAGGCCCCTACCTTATCATCATTTTAGAGATTAATGAACTTTAAGATATGGTTCCCAGAGTTCTGTTTCATCCTGCAGGTATTCTTCTCTTGGTAGATTACCCATGCCAAGGCAGAGGAATTATCTATTATCTGAATGAGACTCATGCTTTATACCTTAGCCACCTTTGCTCATATCCCCAAATCCTTTGCACCTAACCTCTTTCTTCATCTCTGCTTAATCTTAGTTTGAAAAATATAAGATTGCTATTTTTGTAAGCAAAAACAAATATTAGTAATTTCATAAAATTTAACCTAAAAATCCATTTTGTGTTAAGCCTAACTCAAAGCTACATCTCTACAAAGCCTTTTTCTGACTCTCCATGTGCATGCATACACTTAAGTCTTTGAATTCGCAAGTTGGTTATAACTCTCTTTTTTCCTTTATTTGGTACCTCTCATTATCTATGTGCATATACATACCTCTATTAGAGTTTTACCTCTTTGTAGATACAGATCATCTGCCAGTTTCCAGCAGAGTATGTTGCACATAATAGGTGCTCAATAAATGTTTATTCAACTAAATAAATGGAACTCATCTCTTTTCCATTCAATCTACCAAGCCTCTACTAGAAGGAAATGCAGAATAGTAGTTAATTTTTATACTGTAGTTTAATCTCAGCTTTACTGCCCACCCTCAGTAATGGTTATGTAATAAAAACAAAAACAGGACTAGCTACATTAATAGACTGACTTGTTGCCTAAAAAAGTATTGGTTATTTAGTTGTAAAATTTATAAGTACCTAAGGCACCAGTAGAAGGCAGATGAAATGTTAATGTTTACCTATACCCTAAAGCAAAGAGTCAAATTATAATGGGAAATTTTATCTTTTTAGAATGTGATCACATGGTATCAGCATATTCCCCAGAGAAATGTAAATTCTGTTCATTTTCTCCTTATTCAGGACTAAGTAAAAGGTCCTATAAACTGTTCCCATTTTTCTTTAGAATAAAAAATAGTACAATGAATAAAGTTCTCTTAAATTGAGATGTTTAAAAAGCATATAAGCCTTGTTCTTAGAGTCCACTTATAAGTTGAAACCATGCTACTGTATGTATTTCTGGTGATCACATTGTAAAGTATAAAAGTGTCACATTACTATATTGTACACCTGGAACTAATATAACCAATATAAGATTGTATACTTAAATTAAAAATAAATAAATAAAAAGTATTTAAGTCAATAAACAGACTATAGATAGAATCATGTGTTTCCTTATTTAGATATTATCAAATATAATAATCAAGCTATTTATAAAGTGTCATCATTTATTAGAAACTCAATGTATAAATTTGATTGGCCCTTTCAAAAATACAATTTAATTAATATCATGAAACTAATGATAAAAATTTTGTCTTAAATGTTATGATAAATGTCAACAAATGCTGTAAAGAAAAGCTAACAATTAATGGCTCATATCTATGACACGGGGCAATTTTAGGCAATGTAAAAGTTAATTTTATCAAATCTTTAAAAGTCAAAACTAAATTTAAGACTATATTAAAATTGTTTTTATGTGGTTTACTCATTATAAGAGAAACCTTACACTTTTTCTTCTGATAATATTAGTTATTTGAGAAATTTTTAAAACATTTAACATAATGTACAAAGGGATATAATACACCTTTTAAAATTTGATAAGAATAATTTTTAATCTTTTCCTCAGACCTAGCACATTTGAAAGATATCACATGCTTCTTTCAGTAACTGTGGATCATTACTATACAAAAATGTTACTCCCAGATAATACTGAAAAACCTATTCCCAGAAATGGCACTAGTATCCTAATGCTTTGATTTTACAATGGAAAGGCATTTTATTTGACCAAATATAGCAATTTTTATCCAGTAAAATGAACTTATACATACAGTACTTTGAGAAACATATTGAGAAAGACTAGTAGAACAGAAGTCCTATAACTAAGGACATACAGAAGAAACCACAAGGAGACTGGTAGGAGGGGCAGAAACATGAAATGGGCTGGCTACACATCCATGTGTGGTGATTGAGAATCTAGAGGGATATCTCAGCTGTAGAGGACCCCTCTGAGAAGCAAAGGGTCCCGGTCCCATACTGGGCTCCCCAATCTGGAGCACCAGTGCTGAGAAGAGAGGTCCCCACATCTGGCTGTGACAATCAGCAGTGATTCTGTCCATCTGGCTGAGATGAAAGGCTGCTGGAAACCCAGGCATCCTCTTAAAGGGCCCCTGAACAGACTCTTTCACTCCCAGGACTTATCCTGGTTTCTTGCAAAGGGATGGTGGCTCAGGAGGTACCAGAGACATACAGGAAGAAACAGAGTTGTGTAACTTCAGGACAAGGGCTGGAGGGACAGTTGCCATTGTCCTTGTATTGAGCCCTCTTCTTGTACAGACTGCAGGCTCAGTACAGCAAAATCTGAATCTGCCTTGGCCAAGTGAACTCTGCTGGCTCCATCCTGATGCCAGCCCACACAACTCACACACTACTTGAAGCTATTCAGGCAACAGGCAGCTGGCGCTGGACCTTGCTGCATTCTTTCTTGGACAACTCTCAGGAGTCCGCAGGCCCCAGGAGGGCAGCAGCTGACCTTGGTGTGCTCTTAGACTTTTGCCGAGTGGCCCCAGACTCACTACTGAAAACAAATCTCAATCTCTATTAACCTGGCAAATACCACTAGCCTCACCATGGTAACTCACTAAGAGCCTGCTTCATCCAACAAGCTTACCTCCCAAGGCTCTTTCAGTGACCGAGACATACAGGCAGCCAATGGGCAGCAGCAGGCATCGGGGTTCCCTGGGCATTTTGTTCAGTTGCCCTAGGCCCAGTGGTAGCCTGCCTTGATTTGCAGCATGGCCTCTCCCAAACATCTCCAGGTCCAAGCACAGGCAGTGACCAACCGCAAATTGCTAAATAGCTCCAACCAGGTAGCACCTAGCAGGTCACAGGCAGTGACTGACCTTGGCCTGCACAGAAGCCCCTCTCAAGAGGCCCAAGAACCAACACTTCTTGTGGCTCGCTTCAGATGACAGCAGAGCACCACTTTAGGTTAGCCCTATAAGCAGCACACTCAAAGGGTAGTCTCAGAAGACACCAGAGCCACTTAGGCAAATCATGCTCCATGGGGTCAGCCCTTACACAGCAGCTCATACACTATGGTTGATCTGATCCTTACAGCCAGTCAGCCTGAAGGTCAATCCCACCCATTGATGTGCCAATAGCAATCACGGCTCAACTACATACAACAGAAGGGCACACAACAACCCATGCAAGGATCACTTCTGGAGGACTCAGAAAGAGTGATTAGGGAAACTGTGCCACTGGGCCTTCTAAAACACCTACTACATAAGACCACCCTGCCAAGACTAGGTGACACAGCAGATCTACCTAATACATAGAAACAAACACAGGAAGGAAGTCAAAATGAGGAGACCCATACAAAAGAACACAAAACTCCAAAAAAGAGAACTGAACAAAATGGAAGCAAATAATATAGAGTTTGAAACACTGGTTATGGGACGCTCAAGGAACTTAATTTCAACAAAGAGGTATTAAGCATAAAACAGGACATTAAAATCATTAAAAAAAAAAAAACACCTAAAAATGAAAGCTACAATAAATAAAATGAAGAATACACTAGAAAGAATTGACAACACATTAGATGAAGCAGCTTACTGAACTGACAATTTGGAAGATAAAGTAGCAGAAAATATTCAATAAGAAACAGCAAATAAAAAAAAGAATTAAAAAAATTGAGAATAGTTTAAAGAACTTCTGGGACAATATCAAACATACCAACATTTTCATCATAGGGGTACCAGAAGGAGGAGAGAGCAAGGAATTAAAAATCTATTTGAAGGAATAATGACAAAAAGCTTCCCTAACCTGGCGAAGGAAATAGACATACAAACCCAGGAAGTGCGGAGTCCCAAATAAGATAAACTCAAATGGCCCACATTAAGACACATCATAATTAAAATGTTAAAAGTTAAAGACAAAGAGAATTTTAAAAGCAGCAAGAGAGAAGCGGTCAGTTACCTCTAAGGGAGCTCCCAAGCAACTGTCAAAAGAAACTTTGCAGACCAGAGGGATTATCATGAAATACTCAAGTGATAACTAGCAAGGACCTAAAACCAATATTACTCTACCCAGCGAAGCTAATATTTAGAACCAAAGGACAGATAAAGAGCTTTCCAGACAAGAAAAAGCTAAAAGAGTTCATAACCACCAAACCAGTATTACAAAAAATGTTAAAAAAACTTCTATAAGAAGAAAAAAAAATAAAAAATATGAATAATAAAAAGGCAATAACTACATATCTATCAACAATTACTTAAATGTGAATGGATTAATTGCTCCAATCAAAAGAATAGAAGTGGCTGAGTGGATAAGAAAACAAACCCACAGATATGCTATCTACAAGAGATCCGCTTCAGATAGAAAGACACATATTGACTGAAAGTAACGGGATGAAAAAAGGTATTTCATGCAAATAGAAACAAAAAAAGTTGGGATAGCAATACTTATATCAGACAAAACAGACTTTAAAACAAAGTTATAATAAGAAATAAACATAGATGCAAAAATCCTCAACAAAACATTAGCAAATCAAATTCAACAATACATTTAAAGGATCATGCACCATGATCAATTGAGACTTATTTCAGGAATGAAAGGATGGTTCAGCATCCACTAATCAATCAATGTGATAACTACATTAACAAAATGAAGGATAAAATCACATGACCATATCAAACAATGCAGAAAAAGCATTTGACAAAATCCAGCATTCATTCTTGATAAAAATTCTCAGCCATGTGAGAATGGAAGGAAGCATATCTCAACATAATTAAGGCCATATATGACAAATCCAGAGCTAACAGCATACACAATGGTGAAAAGATAAAAGTGTTTCCCTAAAGATCAGAAACAAGACAGGAATGTGCAATTTCACCACTTTTATTCAATATAGTATTGAAGCCCTAGTCACTGCAATCAGACAAGAAAAAGAAATAAAGGCATCTGAATCAGAAAGGAAGAAGTAAAACTGTCTTTATTTGTAGATAATATAATACTATATAGAGAGAACTCTAAACATTGCACCAAAAACTATTAGAACTAATAAATGAATTCAATGAGGTAGCAGGATACAAAATTAGTATTCGGAAATTAGTCGTATCTTTACATAGCAATAACAAACTATCAGAAAGAGAAATTAAGAAACAATCTCATTTACAATGCATCAAAAAACAAAATAAAATACATAGTAATTTAACCAAATAGGTAAAAGACCTATACTCAGAAAAGTATAAGACAATGAAGAAAGAAATCAAACAAGATACAAACAAATGGAAGCATATACCATGCTCATAGGTAGGAAAAATTAACCTTGTTAAAATGTCTTAGATTCAATGCAATCTCTATCAAAATACCGATGACATCTAGTTTCACAGAACTAGAACAAATAATCCTAAAATTTATATGCAACCACAAAAGACCCTGAATAGCCACAGCAATCTTGAAAAAGAAGAACAAAGTCAGAAGAATCATGCTACCTGGTATTAAACTATGCTATCAGGCTATAGTAATCAAAACAGCATGGCACTGGCAAACAACAGACATATAGATCAACAGAACAGAATAGCGAGCCCAGAAATAAATCCACACCTATATGGTCAATTAACCTATGACAAAGGAGACAAGAATGTACAATAAATATAGTCTCTTTAATAAATGATGTAGGGAAAACTAGACAGATAAGTGTTAAAAATGAAACTAAACTACCTTATTACACCATATACAGTAAATTCAAAAAGGATTAAAGACTTAAATGTGAGACATGAAATTATAAAACTCTTAGAAAAAAACATAGGCAATGAACTCTCTGACATTGCTCACAGTAGTATTTTTTTTCTGATATATCTCTTTGGGCAAAGGAAACAAAAGTAAAAGTAAACAAGTATGACTACATCAAATTAAAAAGTTTTTGCCCACAAAGGAAACATCAACAAAACAAAAAGACAATCTACTGAATAGGAGAAGATATTTGCCAGTGATAAATCCAAGAAGGCATTAACACACAAAATTTACAAAGAACTCATACAACTCAACATCAAAAAAATGAACAATCTATTTAAAAATGGGCAGAGGACCTGAATAGACTTTCCTCCAAACACAAGACATACAGATGGCCAACAGACATATAAAAAGAAGCTCATGTCACTAATCATAAGAGAAATGCAAATTAAATCCACAATGAGATATTACCTCACACCTGTCAGAATGGCTATCATCAATAAATCAACAAACAACAGGTGTTGATGAGAGTGTGGAGAAAAGGGAACCCTCGTGCACTATTGATGGGATTGCAAATTGGTACAGCCAGTATAAAAAACAGTATGGAGGGTCTTCAAAAAATTAAAAGTAGAACTATCTTATGACCCAGAAATTCCATTTCTGGGTATTTATCCAAAGAAATACAACAGTAATTCAAAAAGATATATGTACCTTTATGTTCACTGCAGGATTATTTACAATAGTCAAGATATAGAATCAACGTAAGTGCCCATCAATAGATGACTAAATAAAGAAGAGGTGGTACATATATACAATGGAATACTACTCATCCATAAAAAAAAATGAAATTTTACCATTTGTGACAACATGGACAGACTTAGAGGATTTTATGCTAAGCGAATAAGCCAGAGCAAAACAAATACCATATGATCTCACTTATATGTGGTATCTAAAGAATAAGAATAAACAAACAAACAAAACAGAAACAGACTAATAGATACGGAGAACGAACTGATGGTTGCCAGATTGGGGGTGTGGGGGGAGGTTTGGGAGGCTGGGTGAGAAAGTTAAATCAGAAAGCAGAAATTTGTAGTTACAAAACAGTCATGGCATAGGAAATATAGACAATAATATTGTAATAACTGTGTATGGTGCCATGTGGGTACCAGAGTTTTCAGGGGTATGGATCAATTCGGAAATTATATAAATGTCTAACCATTATGTTATCTACCTGAAAAAATGTAAAATAACACAGAACATCAACTGTAATTGTAAAATAAAAAAAGGAAAAAATGAAATAAAGCAAACAAAATACTAAGACAAAAAAGAAACATATTGGATGTGTTGAAATGTGCAGCCCTTAATCCATGCACCTATTTCCCACTCTACACATATTGGTTCAAGTCCTTGATTTTAAAGTTTCTTGATCCTTACTTCTACTTCACTTAATTTAGATAACTTTAACTTGCATGGGGTATATTGGTTAACTCTAATAGAAATTGTTTATAAACATATGAAATTTTTTTATCTCATTTATTGTTACTTCCTACTTGTTGGTTAATGACTTTTAAAAGTATCAGAATAGACTTGAGTATTGCTACAGGCTAACGCTGTCCATTGCATTCCATATGTTTGTACTATAGCATGAAAATTTTCTAATTAAAAGAAACTACTCAGATAATGGGTTTTTCTTTTAACTGTGTACAATGTTTATTCAGCACTTGGCACAAAGCTGTTGAATAAATAATGGTAACTACTAGTATGTAAACATTTAAAAATCAAAGTACATGATTAGCACATTAACTATCAATTTCATATGTGTTTGAATAAATTTTTATTCAAATGGTTCAAATTTGGTAATGACAAAACCCTCATACTTAACTATATAAGCATCCTTGTTTTAAAGATGTAAAATAAATTCTAAAACATAAGCACAGGATCCTTCATTAAGCTGGAAAAATTTGGTTTCATGAGACTCAATTTTTAGTTTTGTTTGTTATTTTTGAGTAGCTAACTTCTTTTGACTGATATTTTAAAAAATATATTAACATCAAACAAAACTTTTCAAGTCATTTTTGTTCGAAGAAGTTCGAAGGAAAACTGGTGAAATTTAGAAAGCATATTAAAAATTAAGATTGTGGAAATTCAATTTTACTCATTTCCTTCTAGTATATATACAATGAAATAATACATTTATATCTGGAATCTAATGGTTGATTTATAAAAATTACAAGTTTAGTTATCTCCATTTTTATAGTCAGACTAAAATGAGAAACAATTCATGTTTCTTAAACATTTCTAATATTTTGTTTAGGTAGTATATTAGTTTTACATATCACAGAAATAAGCTAAGAAATGAAACTAAAGTTATAAATGGAAAAATTTACTTTTAAAAGAAAACATTTTGTTAGTATTTTTAAAAGTGAGATTATCTTAGGCTAATTGGAGATATGTATGGAGTAGAAATATATAAGGTTATTTATATAGTCATAAAATTATTTAATTCATTTTACTTAAGATTTTATTCTTTTGAAGCATTACTCCTGATATCTCCCTCTGAAATCTAAATTTTATATTCTAAATTTAAGCACAGATTAAAGAAATATTTAATTCTTGTTTATAGACATGAATAAAAGTCCATCTAAATTAAAAACAACTAGAAACAATAACTTAGCTCTTACTTTATCAATTAAGAAATTATAAAAAATTCTTTATTAGTATGGTTCAATATTTTTCTAACTTATTATTTTCTTTTGTAAATTAAAATAATATTTACAACAAAAATTCTAGTGTTGAATGAATTGATCTTTGTTTTTATTTGGAATAGTTTATGGATAGCTGCCATTAGGACAGTACTCAGAATCATCATTCCAGTTCAACAGATAAAAATTCTGCTTATTTCTTGATGAAAAGGGAAATATCTATTCCCAGAAATGTGCAACCATTAAAAGAGTATAGAAAAATGTAAGTGAACAGATGATTCCTCAATTCCACATATACCTTGTATAGTTTGCTTTAGAAAACTATAGAAAATGCTCTACTGAATTTCTAGTATCTTTTCACCCTGACTAAGGATAAACGGCCAAATAAATTTTAAATTTTCTTCTTAAAGTCTAAATACAACTTTAATCCTAATATATTTAATAAATTTTATAACTCTCATTCTATTTTCTTTAAAAATTCATTTAGTGTTTGATTGCAATGGAATATTATTTTCAGATAATTATATTAAAAGTTTCTCTTCTAAGATATATTGTCAGTCTTAAGGATACAGTTCATAATTCTACCTTATATCCCAACAGATCTGACCTTGAGGTGGAGATCCAAAGTGCCACTTAAAGTCAACAAGAGTTCTAAGAAATATAACAAAAAGAAGTCCTAAGAAATAGAAAAAATATATTTTAAAATGCCTGCATATATATGTATATCAAAATTTCTCTCAGATTTCTTGCCCTACCTTTAGCATTATATTAAAATTTATTCAAATTTATTCAACATTGTTTAAAGAAAGTGAATTTTACATGATTTCAAGGCTTATTCCCAAATGGTTTCAGATAGTTCTGCTGTAGTGCTGATTAAAAAACACAATGACAAAATTCTTTGAGATTTAACATTCCATTTGATTTATAAAAGCGATAGCTGTGACCCAAATGGCTGTAATAAAATTAAAATATAGATGTAATTTATTTGATTATAGATGAGTACAAATGGATTGTGCCCAATCTCAGAATCAAAATAGTTTCTTGTTGAGATACAATTTGTACCATTACATTTTGTGTCTCAGAAATGGAAACTTTCAACAAACTTTCAGCTATGGATCTTAGGACCTTTATATTTCTTATCTCTTGGTGAGAGAAATAAAAGAAAGCTAAATTACATCTTGAAACCTGCCCATTCAATCAACTTTGCTGCTGTTCCAAAACTCCTTTGAACCATTCATCCCAAAATTGTGTTTTTCCCTGGTTCCTCGGACTAAGCTTCAGTCAAAATGTCAGGATAGGTTTATGGAAACACAAAGCGTGCATCCCCATTTCTCTCTAATTCCCTCCTTGATACCTTGAGTTCTGGCTGTCTGATCTTGACCTCAAAGTCCTATAATGGTGCTGTATGGCTATGACTAGCCACCATCTTACGTTGTGGCTCATCCATTTTTCTGGAATGTTGTTTATTTCCCTTTGCCAACTTGCCCCGAGGAGATGCTGCCCCTTCACTGCTGGCTCTTGGTGAAGCTGTCTCTTGGATATCTTTGTGGGATATTGCTCTCCACCAGGATTAAACATAGTTCATGTCATTAGGTCTGTCTAATCTCTGAGACTGGCTACTCTGCTAGAACTATTCCTTTGCTCAAATTAAACTCTTATGACTGACTCAATGTTCAGTTTTCTCCTGCACTATGCTCAGTTATGCTCTGTTAGTTCCAAACATAAGAATGGAATAGGGAGTAAAAACGATATTTACCTTTTATTCTAAATGTATTGCATTATATCTTTATTTGACTTGCTAATTAACAGGGACCTTAGATTTAATGTTACAAAAGGAAATTTATCAACAGTTAAGATAACAGTCTGTGACCAATGATTACTTTTGCTCCTGCCTTTTAAGTGTCTTGCTGATGTTACTCCATTTTCAGTTTTCAAAGACTAAGACAATGTTGAGCAAACTAAAGAATGTTAATTTCCACTAGTTATGTTAAACTATTTGGTGATCTGTTTTTTATATAAATAAATTTTGTCATAATGAGAGAAACTGCTGATGGAATGTAGGAACGCTGAGATAAAGTTTTAAACTATGATTTTTGTGCCAAACAATTTTAATATATTATGATACTTATGTGACTGATCAATTATAAATTTTGCCAAAGTGGTTAAAAATGCATACACTTTTAACATTTATTAAAATATAGTCTCTTATCATGTAAATCATCTTCATATTATATCTGTTCTGAACTGATTGCTAACTTTATATAATAAATGTCTTTTGTCATAAAATGCCTATTCTCACCAAATATACATCCAGTTTCTAAGCCCTATGTCAAAAGCTGAAGTTAAAACACAATGTGAGTATGTAAAAACCTTCAATTTTCTCTAGTACTAGAATTAGAAAAGAATTAATATTGAATAGCAATATTCATTTTTTTTAACAATTTAACAATTCAGTCCATGGTTTTTTGACCCTTAGAGAAAGAAAATTTCTAAGACTCAACTAGTGTTAGTGCAAATGAAGATTTATCTTCTAATGAAGTGTCTTCTTTAGATATAAAACAGAAGCAGTAAGCGACAATACTGTCAGCTAAAAGTTTTCTGACATACTTTGCCTAAATTGTGTGGATTCATATCATTTGTATAGTTCTATAAAAATCCTTCAAAACCCTATAGGAACCCACAAATTTCCACAATTGGCACGGTGGGGATATAACACTTTTCAGCTGAAGGCACTGTACCTCTGGGAGGATCTTTTTATTAAGAGGAACTAGAATGAGTTATAAGTGCCACATATGGGGACTGGAATAATGTAAAAAAGAACAGCAGCTGCTGAACCACACTTGTAACACTTAAAAAAAAAGATGAGATGATAAAGAGCTGGCATAATCATAAGTTCTCTACAATCACTTTGGAAAGAGATCTCAAAGCTAACTAGCAAAGTTAATGAAAAGTTTAGAGATTAAATAAAAATGGAATTAAATCAGAATAAAAATTATGAGGCCTAGAAATGTTAGGGGGAAAAAAATAGGTGACTGAAAAGCTGTGAATTAGAAAATCTGTGAAAACATATGTAAAGCAAAAAAAAAAAAAAAAGTCTTTATGTTTAGAGCTTCATAATGCATCTTAATGATCCCAAATATCAGCAAAAATAGTGCAGGTTTAACAGTCATTTAGACAATGAGATGGAGCATTCCAATTGCTTAAATTGTCAGTCACTTTCAACTGCTTTCCTCTGAAATACAGAGTCAATTTCAAATGCTTTTGTCCACAGACAGATCTAAGATCTGTAGGGATTTTATACAAAATATCACTAACCGAAGGTGCAGGGGGCTGCAAATTCTACATGTGCCTACAAATAGCGATGTAAATTTTAAGACAGCCAAAGAGAATAGAAGAAAGGTAATATTATATACATAATAATTTCATTATGTTTCATGACAATTCACAATTTATATTAGATTTTCAAAACTGTTTTATAAAATGGGAGTCTGAAAATTCCTTTTCACTGTCTTTGCTTGCAAACTATTATTTCCAGGAGAGGCTGAAGTTTATTATTGGAATGATAATAACAACTGGGGTTCTCAAGAGGGAGAGGATGTTATAAAAATGATTGAGACATGAGATGCACAGAAAGTTCTAGGGCATGTAGAATATGTGTTCAAACATGTTAATCAAAAAGATGGATGTGATCTCCATTGCAGTCCTGAAATAATACTACACCACTCATTTCACGTGATGCTTCAGTCTTTGATTTCCTTACCCTAAAGTTCTGGCTTCTAAAAATACAACAAATGTATTTTCTAGTCTTATATAAACCATATTAACATTCTGGTTTTACACAGATCATTAACTCTCAAACTTCAAATATTTGCTTTAATAAGATGGAGAAAATAATAATCACCAGCAACTAATATAGAATATTAGCAAGTAGAACTATGAAGTGACATAGAGGCTAAGAGGATTCAGGAATGAAACATAAGAAATGATCTGAAAACTCAACAGCAGGAGACTCTAATAATCAGAAAAGGAAACAACATGACAATGGAAGGCTCTGTACGTAAAGCCCTCAATACAAAACCAGCTCAGGAAGAACATTCATTTTGATCTCTAGAAACAAAATTTGGAAATAGAAAACTGAGAATTTCATTTAATATTTTTGCAAGAGAAAAAAAAGTGAATCTGAGTCAACTTATTGAGAGTAAGGAGAAACAACTGCTTAATAAAAAAAAAAAAAGTGAGTTGAACTAAATATTTCTTTTTGCCTCAAGTTTGGAAGGAGACAGGAAATGAATTGATTTTACCACTACGAGTTCACCTTGCAGGTCTTCTCTCAATGTTTTCTTTTCTTTTCATTCAAGTCTAACACATGGGAAAAGAGAGTACATTTACTTTATTTCCACCTGAACACAAGCATCAATCCTACCTCTTTAAGTAGCTTTTTAAGAGGCAAAGATCGATATAAAATAGAAATCTAAAGTAATTTTATCCATACTCTATAGAATTCTGAAAATTCAGGTAATCAGAGAATAGTAGCACTGAGCTACATAAAGGAAGAACATTATAAATCATAATGACACAGCTCAGACTCTTAATGGAAGTATCCTTTACATTTGTTCAGACCATGATGGCTCTAGAATTCTTGTAACAGCAGTAGAAAATAAATATTTTTAAAAATCTATTTGACTGAAAAGAGTCAAAACAAGTCTCAAAAAACAAATTTCTTTTTATATAGAATCTATGTTATTCCACCTGGCTTTAAAGTTTCCTACTTTTTCCTAAAATCTCCTTGAACATTCATCAGACTTTTACTGCATTGATCCCAATATATATATTTTTTTCTTTTTCAATTCACCTTCAGTAAAATAACTAAAATTTAACAAGGTCTGAGAGGATAATCACAAATGAGGTGAAGAAGACTGCCACCTTCTATTCACATAAATTCAGACAATTATAATATACATATTAACTAAATATTTAACAAGTATACTCTACCAATATTTAGAAAGATCTCTTTGCTCCCTCATAAAGATGAACACTATCTTTAGTTATCCCATTTATCTAAAATCTCTTATTCTCCCTTCTTCTCCAGGGTTCTAAGACAATCTTGGATTTTACTCTTGTAGGTATTTCCTCGTGAAGTCAAACCATGTCATGCTGTCACCTCCCATTTGATTCTTCCTAATTAGTATCAGATGATTACTGACTGCTTATTTTGTATGGTATAATGAGTTAGGGGGTTCATATACTATATTATGTCTAAATATAATCTCTGTCCTTAAGTTAGAGATATCTGCAAAAAAAGCATGTACCCATGCACAAACATATACGCGCTCATACACACACTGTGTTAGTTCTGGATAGCAGTACAAGGAGTAAGCCCTTCAGAAGTGTAGAGTGTGGGTCCTGACAGCAAAACTACTTGGGAAAGCCAACTTGAAAAATAGGACTAGACCCTTAAAGAAAGGTGGAATTTAGATGAGAGAAAGAAAATGAAAACCAGAAAAGAGTAAGGGCAGAAAGGCAAATAGTTAAGGCAAAATAAATGCACTAGCTTGGCAAAAGCCTTTATTAATGCACTGTAAAAGTTGGAGTGAAGGGAAAGTATTAAATATGGGACATCAAAATGAAAAATATGGATGATAATTTGGCATCTCTTGTTTCCCCCAAAATAATCCATAAGAAGCACTAACCGATAGCTATTCTACTCTACTAAAGCGTCAAAATATCTTCTCTACCAACCTCAAGAATAATTCTATACTCTACTGTATAGAATTTGGCTATTTTGGAGTTGAATAAAAATACTAAAAAAAAAAAAGTTTAAGTTTTGTTTTGTCCTGAATCTAGGACATTTATGTTCTTGGATTCAGCAAGTAAAATGCTGAACTTGTCATTTTCCTTCTTGAACCTCTCTCCTCTTGTGTTTATGATTGCTTCTAAAGTTGTTATTACTTTTCCTAATTTTTCTCTTTGTCCCCGGCATTCAATCAGTTGTCTTGTTCTGATATTTCTTTGTATAGACTTCCTGTATCAATTCCTTGTTTTTCATTCTCAGTCTTGTAGTTAAGATAGATATTACATACTGTAAGAATTTCTTCTGCTTCCCGTCTCTTTTAACTCCAGCATATCCTACCATGCACAAGCTTCATTTGGTCATGGCTCATCACGTTTTCAGATTACTCTACCTAAAGCACAGCTCTGTAAAACTCAAGCTCATAACATTAACAGGCTCTGTTCTGACTAAAACAAACCTCATAGCTTAATATCTGAGAAATTCAACATTCTGTTTCTACTTCATATATTCTAAATTCTATTTTACTTTTTATATTCTAAATTCCTATCAAAATTAATAGTCAATGTTTTCTAGGCACATATCATAAGTTCCTGTTCTGGGTTGGTATTACCCTGTTTGAATTGTTCTTGTCTTGCTCATAGTCAACCTCAGATAACATCATCTCATCTCAAAAACCTCATTCTGCTGAGTAACCTGATCTCTACATGAATTACAAAAAGAGTTGGTAGAAAAAGAAAATGTACTGTCGAAGAAACCAACAACAGGTTTATAGAGTGCTTAAAAATATGTTAAAATGAGAAATATTTTAATATTGTTTATAGTGTTATTTAAAGTAACAATCAGATATTACAAGAGGTAATATCGACCAATAACTGTGTAACCAACACAGCCCTATGAGGGATGCGAAGAACAATTATTATGTTCCAGGCACTGATTTCATCTGCAAGAATCCTATGAGGTAGGTATTACGACTTACCTCATTTTCAGCTGAGAAAACTCAGGGAAAAAAAAAATGAATTCTATTCAGTTATTAAGTGCTTTATCTGAGACTAGAACCCCTACAGTCTATCACCAGAGCCCATACACTACTGATACCACCAGGCCTTTCTGCTTCTAGTTTATAATTGCATCAGCATAACTACTCTCCTCCAAAATAACAACAAATAACATGACTTCATTTCAGAACACATAAGTATGCTATTTAAATGTTTTATAAAAATTCTTTCACTTCTATTTAATTTTCAAAGTACTTTGAAGTGCATTCGTTATATGTGGCCACATTTTGATCGAGATATTTTTTCTTGCCTCACACTATACATAAAATGCCTAACATTCTTTAAGTAGAAGTATCTAAAAACTATAAAGATGATGGTACAGAATATTGAAATGACATTCTGTCAACAATATTTGACATCTTATACACAAAATGTTAATGATAGCAGCAGAAACCAATTCAAAGAGTGAATGTCAACTCAATATTTTTTCACGATAATTAAAATTTTAATTATAATTTACATAACTTAGGAAAAGACAAAATATGGTCTTTCTCTAATTTTTATCTTTTCTGAAATCTGTTTCCATCAAGCTGAGGGAAACTTTCCTTTTATCTAAGAAAAATACACACAAATATTTTTTACATGCACTAATTCATGTAAGCATAAAAATTACAATATACTGACATTTTAATTTTATAAAGCCATACTGTTTGTACATCAGGCATTAAATACACAATTTTTATATATCGTTTTAAACATAATACTTTTTCTCTGAGATATGTCACATTTATACTGCAGCTAAATTAATAATAAACGAAGAATCGAAATGCCAATTGCCAAATAAAAAGTACTATTAACCTAATGATGCTAAATTTAGCTTAATATTATTTCAAGTTCTAAAATATAATGTTTTATAAACTACTTTGTTGAATCATTAATTTTTTATTTTAATACCAACTTAACTTACATAAAAAATACTCCTCTATATATCCTCTACATATGGTCCATAGCAACCACTATATGCTGCATATTAGCACAGGGAGTTGCATCAACAGCTTAAACACTTTTATTATGAATGTCTTTCATATCTCTAACATAGGTCTTTTTTTTTAAAGGGGGAAAACAGGATCTAACTCTTGTTTGCTCTTTATAGTTTTATTGTTTTAGCATTTTATACAGGGAGTGAGCATTAGCATACTCAGGAGAACTGCTGAAAGTAAAAGGCCTCAAGCTACCTACTGCCTGGCTGATAGGATAAATCAGGGATATAAAAACTTTTGTCTGATTGCTCACTTTCCTTGTTTTAGAATACTGCTACTCTCAAGAGCATATATTCATGTTCTTTCTACTTCAAGTTTTATTACTTCTTTTGTATTATTTAATACATCTAAAGACACTTCCAAAAGACAAATTTTTCCATTTTGAAAAAGTAATGGTTTGGAACCTGATAAAACACATTAATGTGCAGTGTGTTTTTCACAAAGGCGATAGAGTAAAAGTGCTATAAAGCAATTAGGCCATGGTCTTAAAGACATTAATATGTCAAATAGAATAAGATGTTTAAAAAGTCAACAAAAATAATATTCTGTGAAAGGTCAAATGAAAATAGGCACATATAAAGACCACATTTCTCTCCCACATCTTCGACTAGATATGTAATGCAAAAATGGGGGAAGAAAATATAAAAATTAGAGAAAGTAATATGCTTACCTCAATGACTTGAAATTAGAAGTATATGATGCTTAACTTTAGGAAGTACATATAGACATAAGTTATAACTCATACTGACGACTGAATGGGGTATACTCTTCATTATTCAAATTCTAATTTTTTCCTCTGAATTCCAGGTTCTACTCGGGTCAGTACTTTTTAGTAAACAAGAAACTGATATGCTTGGCTTATTGAACAAGGCCAGGCATTTTTTAAACTGTCATACACATTTCTGAAATCCACAATACATCAATTTTTAATACATCTACTCTCTCGGCTCCATTAAAAAGATGGTAGGGGAAAAGATTTTAGAGTAATTAATGATATAGTTAGCTGCTAAATATTAATAGGAATCGTAGTCTTGCATAAAATATAACATATAAACCTTGCTAATACAGACGCACCAGTAATTAAGTTGAATATGTAATTACACTGATTTATAAGATAGGCAAAAAGTCACACTTTACTGCCTTCTATGTAAACTGTGGGTAACAGTTAAACTTTGCATTTTATGGATTATAAAAATGGGCCATATCTTGACTATAGTTCATAAATGGTTTAGAGACCTGTAATAGTAGTAAAAATTATGACAACTTATTCCATCATGAATATTCTTACTGCACAATACAAACCAAACCATGATAATGACCAATAAGATGTAGACTCAGATACTGCTTTACACTCAAAAGAATGTTAGTAGTACTAAGAATTTGTAGAGCACTGCTAGTACAATAATTATAGGACACTGGAGAAAATTTTAAAGATGTCTTAAAACTGATTTGATACACTTTTTCACATCACGAACATGGTGCAATTTAATTCTACTTAAACTTGTATTTTTTACTTATGGATCATTCAAAACTTCAGTTCTACACATCATTTTAGAAGCAGATGAATATAGGCTCTTCCTTTAATGCAGTCTGTTAACCACACTTACATGTGCGGCTGAGGTGAGCAGCCTGGACTGCTGTTCCCATTGCTGTCGATGTGATCCAGGGAGCCATTGAGATCTTCATGGACGGCCTGCAGGAGGCCACTGGATGCATTATTGATCAGTCCCGGGTTACTGAGCAAAGGTAAACTGCTCTCTGCCAAGGCAGCCTAGAGAAATGAAGAGGGTGTAAAACAACCTTTGAAATGCCCTTTAAAGTAATTTTTAAAATGTATATCCTCTTTTAATGGGTTTGATTCATAATGTAGATCTTTTAGATATATTTAAATAAAATGCATGGCAAGGACAAATATTTCTATTTGGCAACTTGTTGCAGAGATAGCAAGGAAATTAAATGTGATGTGAAAATATAAATAATAGTTCTCCCAGAAAACTTTTTCATTCATGTTTCAGTCTTCCATGAAATGGAATGTTGTACCCTCGCATGTACTGAGAAACTCCTAGATAATATAAGCAGTTGCTCTGCTTTTTAAAAAATGACCAGAACTTAACTCAAAATAAAGAAGTCCTGACATTTGCCTCCTCTGCATAAAAATTATATATTATAATTAAACTTTAAAGTTTTTGCCACAAGCACCATGTTCCCCAACACTATGATGTGAAATCATTTATGACAGCCTGGATAAATATTAATGCATAGCCACATGCATTTGCAAAAGCTTCTATCAATCTAGCATTTGCAGAAAAACTGAGTGTTCCAGATTTTGCCACAGGGTGTCCTTCTTGCTTCTTCACATCAAAAGTATCTTGAATTTGAACCAGTGCTTTCTACAGTACTAGGTACTACAACTTACTTAGACGATAAACCAACTATTAAGAACAATCACAATCCCACCTAAATACAAAGTCATGACAAAAATTTTAAAAAGCCAAAGCATTCAAATACAGGAACAATGGAAAGGTACATTTGATAACATTACCTGCAAACTGGCATTAAGGGCTGCTCCATAGCCTAAACTGGTAGGTATATTTTTTACTAAGGTTGGGCTTCTGGAAGAAAAAATATTAAGATGATTTATAAGTCAAAATAGAAAATATGTAAATAGCCATAATCTGAGCTAAAAAGATATGTTCTGGCTTGTTTTCTCACA
>NW_024356249.1:20903573-20931073 GCF_902729225.1 Pteropus medius
CACAGCAGAAAAAAAAGGCATAATTGGTCACACTGCACACTGTATAGTCATCAGCCGAACACTTCTGCTTTACTCTACCTTTTATAAACAGTAAACAGATTTACAAAAAGCTTTTTAGAACTATATCTGTAATGATGCTTTCTGTGTGTTCTTGATTATTTTACAAGTCAAAATAAAATATTCTTAGCAGCTCTCTGGAAAAATGCTATGAATTGATAGATTTAAAACAATTCAAGACGTAGTAATGTGTAAGGAAAAATAAATTGTATGTTTAATTAAATGAAACAAAGTATTGATCTGATTGAGAAAAAATAACTTTAAGATGAAATATTAGAGGAAGTTTTAAAGAGTAAAAACATAATAAGAATATTTATGCTGATATAATTGCTTTCTAATCGGTTTTATGAGTTCTATTTATTTTTTGGCCAAATAATGTTTCAATATTAACTGAAATGTTTTTTTAACTTAAATTAACAGCATTTGATACAATACATATATTATCACCTGTGATATTATAAATGATTTGCCATTACTCCAGGAAAAATGAGCCTTAAAAATTTTTGTTAAGTTCTTTAATTAAAAATACACTAGAGATAAGAAAGAAAAAGGTTTTTCTCAAGGTATTATATTACAGGCATGATGCTGTATAGACTTTTTGCTATAATATACAATCTAATGAAAAAAATCAAAATTAGCTCATGTAAAAACTGTTTCCACAATAAAAGTCATATTCAATTGGGGGTTTTGGTCTAACCTCTATTAGAGAAAACTTAGATTTAACTCTTCTGGGATATCCAAATGTATATGATGTAGTCTAAAGATTACATAATTCTACATGATACTATATTAATCTACCCTGAGTTATCAATCATTGCCATCATTATAAACAATCTAAAATTTCATTTATTTCTATTAGGCATTGTGTTAAAAAAAACCCAAAGTCAGAATCTGCCCATTACTAAATTTTAGCCTCTAGAAATCTGAGAAAGGTGTCCATTTAGGGCGGAGCATTTGACAAACCTGTATTTCTAACTGTTGCACCACCTGCATTTGCACTCGACACTGGGCAGTGCTTCGGTCATCCAATGCATGTTCATTGTTAAGGTGCCTAAATAAACATAAACATAAACATAAAATAGAATGTTGAGCAATGTCTATCTCAGTGGCATATGCTCCACTTAAAAAGCACTTACATTAAAGTCTTATGTTCCTCTACAGTGGCAAATGGAACACCTTGAAACTATACAGCAAAAAGTTAAGTATGCTTATGTGTTTAGTGAAAATTATTTATGTAATATAAAGAGACCTTTCAGATAGCAGAAAATGTCATTGTCTCTAAGCTTATCAGTTATTACAAAAAAAAATTTTCTTTCCAAACCATTTATAGAATAATAGTAAATTACTAGATGTACTTCATACACTCATGTCATTTTTTAAAAGGGCAACTTATAAATATATAAACCAAAAGTAATTCTAAAGAGAACAAAGGCAATTCTCTATTTCATTTCTGTTAAAACAGTTTGTGGTTCCTATGATGTTATTTAGTGAGCAATGTCTTATATCACCAGGATGTGGTGTGAATTATGTAAATACGGCAAATCATCATTCCATGGAACCCAAAATACTTATGAAGAATGATCACTTGCTGTTTTTGATAAATAAAGTACATTGAAGATTCTGATAATCAGAAGCAAGATTGACATTTCGTATATAGTGTCCTATTTGGGAGACACCTAACCTAATCTTTACAAAAGTGGTGAAAGATAAGGCATTCTCATGATCATACTCTCCTCTTAAATATGTATTAGTCGATTATCATTATTTGTTATTATTACATCATGTTTAAAAAGATCTCCTTAATGAGTGGTATGTTAATACATCAAAAATAGTTTAGTAGAGCATCTCCAATGAACATGAAAATATTCAATAATATACACTTTGTAATTTATAATATATATTTGCTGCCTCCTAAAATAAAAAAATAATAATCTTCAAGTAATTTAATATCCTTTGGTGTGTCTATTTCACCAGTGGGCAAACTAAGGCAGCAATTTAAGAGATATTCATATCAATGCATGTAAGTGAAACATTTAACAGAATATTCACAAAATTAAGTAAAATTTTATATATTTATCCATCTGGGCTCAAGTATCATTTAGATGGTATAATAGCCTAAAAAAGCTCAGTATAACCTTAAAATCAGTATACTGAATTCAACAAATAAGTTTTTGTGCCCAAATTATTTACCTATACTTCTTAAAATTAATAATGAAGCAGAAAATACTATATAGACACATATGTTGAAGAAGAATCAAAATGGTGTTTCTGAGACGGAACTAATATATAAATTAGTACGTTTATTTATTAATTGATCTAGATTCAGCAATTAGAAACCTTTGTTCCGGTCTACCCTTTCCCTTGAAAAATTAAATCAGTTTTAATACCTTCTCATTGATCATAACATCAAAATCTCCATGCATCTTGACACAATTGTCATTCTTGGTTGAAGGGAAACTGCAGACTAAAATAGTGAGGTGTATCAGGTCATGTTTGAGATGTGTGCTTAGAGTGCAGGAGAGGCACTTCCACTATACTCATCTGCCCCTAACTCAGCTCTGTTCAGTTCTGTTATGAATCTACCTGGAATGAGAACTAAAATTCACTCACATTTTCTGGAAAAGAGGCATGAAATGCTACAGTAAACCAGAGGCTAGCATATAATGTAAAGTGTCACTAATTCCTAATAAATAGGGTCTTTAAAAATTGTTTTTCAGGTGTTTTTCCCAAAAACTTTAATGAAAATAAAGTAATTTTCTATCAGCGTACTACAATGGTAGTTGTGTTCTTAAAGCTTAATATTGCTGTGTTTTCTTAAGGTATTTTCCACCATGAACTCTTGGGGAACACACATATATTTATTCCACAGTCAGTCTAAATGATGAATATTTTACAAATGCTTCGGCTATACACAAAGATTAGTATATAAATGGAGAAAGATAACTAGAATATACAGCTTCACAAGAAAAGATATATTCAGTATAACATGTTTATTTTTGCATGAAATCACTTTTTAAAAAGGTTTTTCACTTTTGTTTACTTCTTAGTGATAATTATTGTCCTATATTTAAAGAACTAAAAAAAGTACAAAATGTTTGCATTATATTCTTGGGTCTTAGAGACCTATTCAATTTATCTATGCAGCTTTTATTAGAATAGAGACTGTAGACTACAATAATAGTCAATGAGGTTTTGTCTTGATTGAATTTTTCAGTGAAACACAAAAGAACCTTGCCATTAAAATAGTCCTTTATTCTCCTGTATGAAGGCGAAAGGTTTTTAAAGTGTTGTGATGTTCAGTAATGAGCCTCTATCTAAATTATCATTGGTGACAAACTCACAAAGCACTTTTCGAGGACACATAGTTATGAAATGCCAGAGCTGCCACTTTCTTTCCTGTAATTATAGGCTAGCTTGCAGCCCTTCAATGATCATTTATAGAACAGCCTCCAGTGGATTACTGAGAACTTGAAAAACACATACATACCTCTGCCACATCTCCCTTCTCCTTTCCTCGCTATTGTTTACCAGTGATATGTAAAATAATAGTTCCTATTCATTCTCCCTACTTAATTATGCCAATCAAAGTACAGAAATAGTGTCGGATATAAATACAATGCAATAAGACTAAATAAATAGGCTGAATATTAATATTAAATTATGAATTTATGTATTTATGACTATTTTATGCCCAAATTATTCTCTTTTATGTTTTTATAACTATCTCAGGTTCTACACATATTGCTGTTCAAATTCTCTATGATTTATAAATCAAGAATGAGATAATACTGAAAAATGAGAGGATTGGTGGATTTTCTCAGTCAGTGCCTAATTGCTGTTTCAAAATGCATATGCAAAGGGACATTTCATTAATCATTTAATCATGTCCCTTGCAGGAAGTTGGAACTAATGTTGCAAATACCCTTTTCATATGACTGCTCCATAATACTATCTTATGCATTTGATATATTGCCTATGTCATAAATTATAGCTGCTTATAAAGGACCAAGTATGATTGTTATCTCTGAAGATGCTTGTTACAAAATCTTTATTAATTTCCTTTTTTTTACTTATTGGTAGTTCTATTTCACAGCTTCATACTGGCCAACAATAATACTCTTCCTGATGGCAAAGGTCTGTAAATTACCCATGCAATCACTAACACCATTTCACAGGCCTGTTCTACTTCTACTGTTCTGCTAACAAGGCGATTACACACAAATTACTGAATGTCTATGAAATATTTAAATGCATTCTACTCTACTATGCATTAATAAGAGCAAAGCAAGCTCTGGAATTCTGGTTAGCTCCAGTCCCTAATGTCCCCTAATGAGCCTCTTACCGAGACTGCAGTTCAAACAGAGAGGTGAAGAAAAAATGCAAAGGGTGCCTTCAGAAAGGCGGCACTGAACAAACATTGTGTGAGCCAGTTCTAATTTATGGGTCACTTTATAGGTATATTGATTTTTGTTTTCAAAATGGAATAAATGATGTGGTCGACTGATGTTCTTTCAAAACTGCATTGAATCTGTGTGCTAGGTAGGTAGTCTGGACTGGAAAAAAACATAAATAGGCAGTCAAATTCTTTCTAAAAACAATTAAGCAAGCATTTCAGAAAGATGAAAAGTAGGAAAAGATCCTTCCAGTTTATTTAATACATAATTCTCTTTAACGAAGCTTTTAAATTATGAATGTGTGTGGTACTTAAATTATATACACCCTAGATTAGTAATTCAATTTTAACCTCTGGATTTTTCAAATTCATTTAAAGTTATAGCATTTTATAAGCTAAAAAGGGATCAGACTTAAATCCAACTACGTCGGAGACCATTTTAACAAAATGTTTCACTTGCATATCACTGGTGTTTGATTTATTTTGCATCAAGCTTTTTATGTTTAAACACTGACAGGAGTTTAAATACAAAATGTTAGCTGTCACTATTCATTTAGCTGATTATGTGAGATGCCTTAGTTTTGAGAGATGGGGGCACTGTCACCAAAAGAAACAACATTCTGACAAGTTCAAAGAATGCTTTCTTGAGGTCATAATTTTGTAGCCATGCTGCCTAGTCAAAGACAAAGAAATAGACAATACATTGTAAGTAAAAGCATAATTTTAGAGCAGTCAGCTGTAAGAAAAAAAATACAACAAATTTCCATTAAATAAACTACTTCCACTACCTTTTTTGTTGCTCTTTATACAATGTCGAGCCTTAAAAATTTATTCTTTGTAAATAAACTTAATTCACTTATCATCAACTTATTACTCTTTAATATACTAATAGTTTTACATACACTGACCATTCTGCCTTTCTTCAAAGATAGTACATCGGATCCATCTTTGTATCTCAGACCATGTTTTATCTGCTGGGATCTGCACATGCAGATTCAAGAACACTTGTCTGCTAAAAGGAATGTTATATTGTAAAACTTTTGGTTTTAGCTCTAAAAGTCAATCCATCTATATTTAAGCTGATTTAGGTCCAGGGAATGATCATTTATTTTGTAGCCAAATTGTATTAAAGTTTTGTCAGATGTTATTACACTTTGACATTTTCAAGACATTAATGAAGAACTAGTATTTAGGTTTTAGTGATCTAGTGAGATCTTCGATTAGTGCTTAGACAAATACTTAGCGTCTGTCAACACCTACATTATAATAACATTCAAAAATTTTCCTAAACACCTGTTTTTAGCCTAGCCTTTCTTCATCTTTTATTTTTCTGCTTTTATCTTGGCTGTTACAGATAAGAGTTTCTAACTTTGTCCTAAGTATTTTTATTCAATAGGAAATAATACTTCAATTGAATATTAAAGTATATGTGTACGTATGTACGAATATGACTATGAAGGCATGTTACACATAAGCAACTCTCCTCTGATGGCTTTTCATGCGGTGCTGGGCAAAATTAGAGATTCTACAAATTTGGAAATGTAATGTGAAAAAGAGAATCAATACATTTTCTATTACCCTTTGTTATTTAACAAATTAAGTGATAATAGATAGTTTACTTTTATTTCAAACCAATAGATAAGTTGTCTGATACCCAAGTAAAGCTCAAGCTATACAATTTATTTCTAATGCATTTTAGGAATAAAAATGCCACAAAAATATTTTCTCAAAAACAAAACTTTCACAATAAACACTGGCTATAAAATGTCCAGAAAATGGATAAACAAGAAAACTCAGAGCTAAAATCTTTCACAGCTTTGACTTGTCCGACACTTTTGTTCCAAGACTCTCAATTATCTGCACTATTACAAAAGAAAAGCTAAATCTTCTTTCCAAAAAAATCTGTATTAGTGGTGTACCTTCTTCATTTCACTTTCCATACAGACAGTAAGTACATTTTTTTCTGAATAACTGAAATTAATTTAATAAAATTATTATTTTATTTCTCTTCAAAGTTCACATACATTTTAAGTAAAACACAATACCAGTATGGAAATATGTCTAATTAATATTTCATTTCAGTACTGTGCACTGACATTAACTTTATTAACAGAAATTACCACAGATCTTTGAGTTAGGGAATCTAAAGCATATCATAACAAAAATGAACTAAAAGAAAGGCTTTAAAATCTACTGTCATTTGTTCTGTCATCCCTATAAAGTTAATGGTTTGGAAAAATGGTCACTCTTTGGAACCAAAGTTGATATTTAATTGAAAGGAAATTATTTTTTAATTGTAATTTTTCATTTTAAAAAGTATTAGCATGATTATGAAAAAAGAAGCATAGAAAGTAAAATGAGGGTTCCTATTCATCTGCTTGTTAGTAATAAAAATATATATAAGTATTTGAGATGAATAAAAATGCTTCTTTCCATGTGCTATAAAGGAAATCATACTGAAGAAAGAGTATGCATATTTTTCTTAAAGATTTATCTTGAATTTTGTCAGAAAGAACTACTTGGAGCAATAAATTGTGTGGTGATTGGGCTAATTCTACAGCTTAAATTACCATACTGAGGAGACAGAAACAATAGTCCTGTAAATAATCTTAAGTATAAGGCATAATATAACAGATTAAAAATTACTAACATATCCAAATGAAGAAATATGAAATTAGTTGTTGAAAGAATTAATATGGCTATATTCTGTCTTTATTTTAACAAATGTTATTTTTCTTAGAGGAAAACTTTAACAAAGTTACCTAACATTTTCGATGCTCTCTTTGCCAAGAACGGTCAAATAAGTTTCATACCCAACAAAACGGTAGCTCAGAACTGTTTTCGTATAAGAGGAGTGCACATTTTCATTTCAGAACGTTTAAAAAAGCCATAGTAGTATAGAAAGCAAATTTTCTTTTAATTGGTCAGGAACAAGAAAAGGTTTTCAAAAAATCCTTGTGGAAGTCTTACTGTAATTCAGTTATAAAATTATTATGATGCCAAGTACTTGTACCTTGTTGTTAAGGTACTTTTGCTCTATACCCCGTAGTCTACCATTTGTAAACACATCTTTTTGATGTTTCTGCCAACATCCTGGCAACAAAGCAGTGCAATTTCAAATGAGCTAATTAACTTAATTGTTGATGAAGCATGAAACAGTTCATTCACCCTGTTAGCTGCTCCATGACAACATAAGAGTCTCAGCCTGTGAAGTCACTTATCTCCATAAACCTATCTATAGCTCTCTGTTTAAATCTCTTGTATACCGGAATTGTGCATGGAAAATGTTTCATGAAAGATGCATATCCTCACTTAAAAAAGAACCTTTTAAGAATTAAAAAAAAAAGTCACTGTATGAAGAAATTAAGGATACACCAAGTTTTGATTTTAAGCTTGAGAAGCCATATAACCTAACACACAAACATACAACCATGTATGTTTCTTTACGATTATGAGGGCAACAAGTATCAATGTGGATGAAATATAGTTATTTTAAAGCTTTATCTCCTATTAACTTTCATTTCTTTATGCTTCTTGAATATGTATTTGAAATACCACTATTTAAAGTAAGGGACATAAAGTCTGCAATTAAACAGTAAACCTATAAAATGTCTGTTTGTTTAAAAATACATATATTATATGACTCCGCATAATTTTACTTGAAATTTTTATTGAAAATTTAAAATTTAAGCGAACCTGGAAAACATATCTTTCAACTATTGACGCTATTATAGTGGGCTAATATTTTTCATTCATTTAAAAATCCATATTGAATAGTTTGTAAATATTCACATGAAAAGATAAGGATAAAGAGTTAACCTTCTCAGCCTGACTTTGCTAACCCACTTCTTGGAACAGACAGAAAACTTAGAGTGTGCTTCATTGTGGACCTTTACTTTCCTCCTTCAGCTTTCTTTGGTTTACTTACAACAACGTGCCTAAAACTCCCACATATTCCACTCCATCCCTTAAAAAAATACAAAAAACCTACTTTAAAAACTGTCCAAAATCTTCACAAATGCTTTCACAGCCTGGCCATTTGCAAACTCCATGACCATAGAGAGTGTGAGAGGCCCCAGTCTCCTCATGTGATGAGCTGTAGCAAAAGAACACGGCATCAGATTCATCTCAAGAAGCCATAATCGTTGCAGGCTGCTAGCTCCTGTCAGGTTACGATCAGTGACAAACAGGTCAAAACAGGTCAATTCAGCTCAGAGCAGTCAGAAAAATTTAATCGTTCTATTGAATAGTTCAACTGCCAAGGCTAGATGATGTTCCAATTAGAGGAGAAATAGAGCCAAAGATGACTGTTAATAAAGGATGAAAAACTAAGAGGACTGTATAATATCATATGCTAATCCTGCCATATGACCTTAATGTTACATTTACCTCTAAATAAAAAATATATATTCATATGTAGTCAAGTGAAAAAGCAAACCTATATTATTAAGAGAGTAATAAGATTTTTGAAATGCTCTTTTTAAAAAAGATATAGACATTTCGAATCATTTAAATTATTGAATATTTATGTGTGATACATATATATTTATACTGTAACAGCTGATTTAAAAAATTCAACTTTGGAACAGTGTTCATTAGCTATATCCATCTACAGTGATTGAAGACTTTTGATAAGTACTGTATCACATAAGGGAATCCTAGAGAAATCAACCAACTTCTAAAATATATAAACATAAAATTAATCCCAAATAAAACAACAGTATGAAAGCATTCAGAGGTGTAACATTTTATAATAATGTAAGCGAACAACAAAATTTTTTCATGATACTCAAGTGAAGACCAGAAACATCACCAAATTATAACATTCTATTTTAAACTATACTGTAATTAAATGTCTTTGAAAAAAAATATTTGTTTATGAGAAAGAATTTGTTGCAACTAGGCAGATATTCATATTCTATAACAGAACACTGTCATTACACTACACTTAAATTTGAATTTAGAGATATATATCATATGAGTCTCAGCCACTTCGTTAAAAAAAATCCTACACTTATGTTTCATCTTTAAAAAATATATTTTTCAAGTTGAACAATATTTTAGCTTATATATTTTATGTAAATTACTTTAAAAAACATGATTAGATAGCCATATGCCTGAATAAATGGAACTAAATAAACAAAAGTGCATGAGTTCTCTTCTTAACAAAACCAGTCTCTATACACTTAAAATAAAACAGTAAGTTTAAAAATTTACATAATGTACTCAGTGTTGGTAACTGAAATCAAATATTTTTTTTTTATTTATGGATTTTGAGTCAAATGTGTTCAGAAAGTTGCCACCATAAGTTTGTTTTAATATATTTATAAATTTCAGCATATTTATGTTTATATATATCTATAATTATTTGAATTAATAATTCAAATTAATAAATAATCTTTAATTATTTGAAACTGATTAAGCTAAAAAAATGGTAAAATGTTCTCATAGCATTTGGGTTAATCACAACATCTTAGCCACAAAAATATATTGACACAATAATTCCACATTCACTTATTAAAAAATAACTTTCTTTAGGCAAATTCCCACTGTATCCATCAAACTGCCGGTATGTGAACTAATTTTGTAACATAAAATAATATTAAATAATATTAAATAAAGGTATCCGATTAATTTGTTGTTTTACACATTTTGCCCCTGTACAAATAATAATTATTAGTTTTATCAATGGTTAAAGTAAAATTTGGTGATAGATGAACATAGAATAAATCTCATGAGGTTTACCTGTCTCGCCTTGCATTTAGAAGTGAAGACTGTCCATTCACTATGGAATGATGGGTTATTGGTGGTGACACTTTGGAAGTGGTGGAGGAGGTAGTCGAGGAGGAATTGTTAGTAGTGAGGTCTAGCCCTCCATGTTTAATGCCATTGTCTTCCATACTGTGAACTCCAGTCACTTCTTTCCATAACTGCTGAATCTCAGCAGGACTTAAGCCAGCTATAAAATGAAAGAAAGCTCTACTAATATAACAAAGCAAAGTTCATGTAATGAGATTAGTGTTATTAGGGTTGATGCCAATAATAAAAGTGATGTTACTGGCATAATTAATATACAATATTAAGTACTTTATACCATCAGTACCATAGCTTTTCTCTTGACTATTCAGTTATTTGCTAAAGACTGCCAATTTGGGAATAATATTGGGAATAACAGTGGTTGGAATAACAACAAAGATTAACAGAAAAATAAATCCAGCAAATTCTATCTGAAGATTAAGCTACTCAACTTTTAACATAGGTTTTACTTATTGCTAGTATTGTTTTTATCAGTAAGGAAGTGAAAGAGAAACAAATTTAGAAATAAGACATCAAGAGAAATGAAAAGAAAAAAAGAAGTAAGGAGGGTAAACAAAAATGTCAGAGAAATATAGTAAACACAACTCAAAATAAAACTGGATTTGACAATTTGGTTATTTTGATATTTCTCAGACAACCGACTGAAATAATTGGATTTCATTTTGAGGTCCTGAATAAGCCAATGTGCTTAATAACAATGGATCAATTAAACAGACAATATCTAAACTTCTCCTTGTTTTTATGACTAACAGAATAAAACTACTACTCATTTTAAACAACTCCTTGGCTCAGATTATGCAAATTTACCTGATTTATAAAGAATGAAAATAAAAAAGCTAAGCACACTCTTTTAGCTTTTAATTATAATTTTCAAACAAGGAATTGAGAGACTATTTGTAGTATTTGACTTATACAATAGTACTTTTATGTGTGAAGTACTGTGCCTTCATACACTCTTTATATATCTTATGCTCTAAATTTAATCCTCACTACAGTCCAATGGAGTTGATATTTTTATTTCAACAAATTATGGATAAGGAAACAAAGTGGGAATGAGGTTCAAAACTATCTCCAGGTCATAAATCTTATATGCAATAAAGCTATGATTTAAATCCAGGCAGTCTGACTTAAATGCCTTTGCTCTTAAACTATTATATTAAAAATGTGAAAATTATTGAATAAAGATATACAAAGAAAATGTAGTTGTAATTACAATTGCTGTCATTTATTGAACATCTACTATGTCTGATACTTTATAGTCATAATCTCAATTAACTGTAACTGAAGTTAGAAATCATTACATTTTACAGATGAGGATGTGGAGGCTCAGAAAGATGAACTATGTTGCCCCAAATCACTAAGCTCATAACTAGTAGAGACAATTCAAACCTAATGTCCTGTGGCTCCAAAATCAATGCTCTTCATTATTATGTTTATCTACAACATTGAATGAAAGTACTAATCAAACTATGTTCCCACCCCCACAACTCAACATATATCTATATTAGATGGTACAGTGATACTGATTGATTAGAAGGTGTGTGGGAGTGGAGCGGGATGGAACAGGCAGGGGAGAGTGGAGAAAGATAACAGAATATGACGGTGAGGAGAGTGAGCCTTTTCACCTCTACCCCTGCAAGTGAAAGAATCACTGATTATAGCGGTAAGTAGCCCAAAGTGACAGAAGAAGTCTCACTGCTCCACACATAACTTCTGGGTCAAATTATTCATGACAATGGTAAGTTTAAATTGCTATGCCTATCACCATTTCACATAGATAGTTTTACTGAAAACTATCATTTTGGTGATTCTGGCTCCTCATGATTTTAAGACACAGCCTGAGACTAAAGAAAAGATAGAATAACTCAGGTTTCCAAAGTTATTAAAAATATTTTTTTGATGAAAAAGAGAATAGCTTAATAAAGTAAGGTATTTCTATTACATAGGAAACAATTTCTATATAAAGATCAATAATTACTGCTTTAATTCTAGTTTTAATCTAGGATTCTGAAACTTTTCTGCTTTTAACTTTTTGATTACAGGTCTGTGTGTGGTAGGTGTCCTAACAGCCAAACTCCATTAGCAAATTCTTTTTTGTGATAGTATCAACATGTCTTTTGTATCAAAACTCTCAGCATCTCACTTGCTACCTTTCTGCTGCACCATTAGCTCTTGCGTGGACCACTACTATAGCTTCCTGCCTGTCTTTCAGCTTTCACCTTGCCTTTGTATATTTTACTCTTCATTTATCAGCCAGAATTTCTTTTTAAATGTAAATTAGGCCATGGCACTTCCCAGGCAATGTCTTTCCAATGTCTTTCCGGAACATTTAGAAAAAACAAAACAAAACAAGAAAAGAAAAAGAAAACACCTTACTATGGCCTATGAAGTACTGGCATTTACCACCTGTCTTTTGCTGCCTCTCTGACTTCGCTCTCTCTACATTTCATTCTGTTATAATTGCCTTCTGCTTATTCTCGAATGCATCAAACGTTTGCTCTCTTTCCAGCTATTGTTCTAGTTGTTCCCACAGCCTGGGTACCCTGGTTGCAGATGTTCCCATGGTTCCCTCCCTCACTTCCTCTGAGAGGTCTTGGACTACACTGTCAACCATTGGCCCTTCCTACCCTGCCTTCTATCATTCTCTATGATCTCAGTCTACTTTGTTTCTTTAGAGCATTTAGCAGTCTCTGAAATTATATTATTTATTTGTTTGTTTTACTTATCATCAGTCTCCCTCTAGTATAATTTAAGCTTAACAAGAACAGAAATTTCTTATTTTATAGGTATATTCCCGGTGCCTAGAATAGTGCTTGGTATGTGCTCAATGAATATTTGTTGATTTCATTGATTTTAACAGATTCATACAGTTCTCGAAGACATCTTGGTTTCCACATGAAGTTCTGTGGTTCTTAAACAACATATTCTTTATGAATATTGCTACTCTGTAAGGCCAATGTCTAAAGAATTATAAGTGGTACTTGATTCTAACAGAATAAGCAGCTAATAAAATTTTGTGTCTCGGCTAAAGACTCAATTGTTTTTAGAGGTTGTGTCAGTTAAAGATGTTTTCAATAATTTAGTTTTTGTATTTCATTAATAATTTATTTTACCTAAGTCTCTGCTTACCTTTCAAAAGTAGATTTCTATTATATTATTCTTTTTACATTGAAAATTAGTGGTATTAGCATAGTATCACAATGAAATGGTAATAGATACAAGCACATAAACATTTGATGAATAAATAACCTGTTCACTATCCAGATAATGATTCTTAATTAAAAGGAAGAGGAAATGGTTTTTAAATATTATAGGTAAGGGGAAGAGAATACATTACATCAAAAAGATATTCCTGTTAGCTGGGGTTCTCAAAAGTGTCTGTATATTATAACTTGGGGATATTTCAAAACTTCCAGTGCCCTGACCACAGCCCAAATCAACTAAATCACAATGTCTGGTGCCAGGACCCAGGCATCAGTAGTTTTGGAAACTCCATGATGATTCTAATGTGAAGATAACTTGGGGAAAAAAATTTAAAAGTAAGGCAAAGTTTTTACATCTACAATTTCCTTAACTTTTTTCTATGGATACAAAACTATGAATATGAAACAACTCATCAATCAATTTTGTACAATTTTGAAAGTTTTGTAAGTTTAGAAGTTTTGATGATTTCAAGAATTAATTTATTTTTCCCTCAGTAATATAACAAGTTCAGTATTTCCTACACTGTTCTATAGAACAACACTCTTCTAAACACTTTAATCTAAGAGTTCTAGGAGGTCTGTGGTCTCTGTCTGGGACACTTATGATTCATGTTAGCATGTAAAACTGTTCTGAGTGTCTAGGAATTAAGAAAACTTGAATCTTTTTTTAATTCAGTGTTTTACAATAATATTAGAAGGGAAAAACCCCTCCAATGAACCCCTTCAACAATTACACTAATTTATTTTAGTCTTAAAACAGCAGGCATAAATTTAGGATTCATCAAGTGATCTCCAGTCTAGTCCCCTCCCTTCGATTGCAGGCTGCCTATTCATAATCTTAACAGATTTTTCAAAGCTTACAAATTCAAAACTAAGCTCCTGTTTGTATAGCTTCTCTGACTCCAACTCACTTCTCTACTAGCTTTCTTTGTTCCTTTTTTATTTAACAGATACTTATATGGTGCTTCTGATATGCCAGTCACTTTTCTAAGTGCTTCACACATGACAACTAATTTAATACCCCAAACCACTATTGCTGCTGTTGCTGTTTAGAGATGAAGACACTGAGGCACAGAAAAGTTAAGAGACTTGCTCTACAGCTAATGCATGGCAAAACTCCCTCACATTTTTAGGTCATTACTTACATATTCCCTTCCCAGGACTTCTTCCCTGGCCACCATGTTTATAAGTTCAACTCTTCCCATTTCCTACTGTTACTTTATTTCCTCCTATCCTTACATTAAAATTTTTGTCCTTAGTACTTACCACTATATATTTACTTAATTTAATGTCTATTCTACACTAAAGTGTACGTTTTATGTTGGCAGAGATTTTTATGTTTTCTTCACTGCTTTATCCCGATTACCTATAAGAGTGCCTGAGGTGAGTGAAAGCTCAATGAATAAAACTTAAAAGATTTTTGTTCAGCTGACCAGAACACTAATATACTGGCAAGCATAATCTTGGAATCAGTGGACTAAGCCATCGTAGAATAATAGTCAACTTGAAATCTTAAGTGAAGATTATTAGATTTTCTTTAATAACATGTCAAGGATACACACACAAACACATCCTAATGCTAAAAAGTTTCATAATTATGTAATTTTAAAATTCCATAACCATATAAAAATGAACTCTATTCTACTTTTAATGATGACTTGAGCTTGTTCTTCTACACTGCCAGTACTGAAAATAAGCATTAAAAGATTTGTTTTTTCAGAAATTGAATAAATAAAAGGATGAATTCCTAACCAAATTGCATATAACCTCGTAGATAAAGCAGTTAATTAATAATTTTTTAATCTTGGAATCAGAGTTTGTGGAGTAACAACTGGGTACCAAACACTCTGCTAAGAATTAATTAAAATTTGATTATTCATATCTAGATTATATATCCTTTGGACACACAGGTTTAAAAATTTCAGTGGTTTTACTTATTGGTAAAAATTACATTAGGACTCTTTTGTGCTCAAAAATAAAAGTTTCTTTCAATGTCCTTTCATTTTCTATGTCCAGTAATTAGTTTTGAAGTTAAGTAAAAGCATTTTATGCATTATGATATAAGATAAATCTACTGTGAATTTTTAATTAACTTATTTACTTATACTCTGCTTCTTTTCTAGGGTTTCTTCTGACATAAAGTAAGAAAAGCAAATTTTGGTAGGAGTATTTATATCATTCATATATTTTATTGAACAAATTTGATATTAAGCAATTTGAATTATTAAAATATTATCATGTAATTTTTACTTTTCATATTAAATTTTACATTTTGAAAAAGTAGTATACACACTTGGCCAAAATAATTAAATAACAGAGAAGTGTATATATTGCAAAATTAAATTTCCCTAACAGCTCTGACCTCTTGGTCCCTAGTTCTCCTCTCCAAAGGCAACCATTATTCAAGTTCCTAGGCTATCCTTCAGAGATCTATGTGTTCATATATAATGTGCCAAACCTAACATATTATTGATTTATATTTGACTAGGGGCTTACTATAACCTGTAGGTATGATACTCATCTTTAAAATGTATGTTTAATGAGAGGTGTACGGAATACACATTTTGTCCAAATGCTGAATTACAGAGGGTAAAGAAATCCCTATTTGGCTGAAACTGAGACCAAAGGCAAACGTTGTAACCAAAGAAGAAACTTCTGAGATATGAGAATACATTTGATATAAAAAAATTCTTACTATGATTTTAATGCTAACATTTTTACAGGCAGTATTTTTTAAGATTGATATTCTACTATAAAACAATAATTTCTCAGTTTTCCTCATCGTGAAATTTTAATGTGGCAAAATTGACATTCTGCTTCTTAGTCACCCCTCAAAGAATTGATAAATAAAACTTTTTCAAGTCTTATGGCATAAATGGAATTAAATCCATTTTAATATATGCATGCTAGCACACTAAACAATTCTTCAACAATTGGAATTATGATATAATATTCTCCATCTTTCTATATTTTTTACATTTTCTCAAAAGATCACACTTTGAATATTTCCCTATGTATTTATTTTTTATGTTAGTTTTTATACATAAAATTAACAACATTCACAGATAACTTTGCAAAGTTTTATTACTTCAGTAATAAGTGTATATTTATATTTCTGCTTGCTGATGGGAGATTCATTATATAGAACCCCAAAGAAAATTTTCTCTCCAAGTTACAAATTGAAGACTTATGATATTTGAAAGGGAATGCTAAGATGGTAACAATAATTCTGCATAAAATGCATTGTTTATATTGCTCCTGCTGTTACCCTGAATATACAGTGGTGATCTATGCAACCTTACATAATTACAGATAAAGCAAAAAATCAGGTATGCCAGAAATGGTATCAATGTAGGTACTTAGCTATTTAGATTTCCAGAAGCAGAGAATGAAGTCAAAGCCAAATAACTGATTTGGCTAAATAATGATGCCAAGGACAAACATTCCTAACAGCATAAAGGATATCATTATGTTTTATTTCAAAAGACTTCATTTTCTTTATTATTCAACAGTTCTCTGATTTCAAGCTATTCTAGTTCTACAAAGTGTTACTTAAAAATAGTTCTGGCTTGATATCTAGCGTTCCCTTTGGTCTTTCAGATTGGTAACAAAAATGTTATGTTTTAAATAACTTTCCTAAGTTCAAAAATATGCAAAAAGTTGGAATGAAATGTAGATTTTTACCACATATATTTTAGTCCCTATAATCACAGTAAACCTGTGAATATATGGTATATTAGGATACACTGACTTCTATCATGTCAAAAACATATCAAAGTTTAAAATATATGTACAATAATTTTCTGTTTTCTAACTTGTAGACAATGATATCTGGTCATGAAAATGTGTCTCTGTGTATTACTAGTTGATATATGAACTATAATATCTATGTAGCAAATTGCTTTATATTCAGTATATTATTTGAGATTGACTTACAAATCCATCCTTTTTTATTTAATTTCTATATACCTATACTCACTCTATACATATACTTAAGGTAATTTAATTGCCTATTTTTCATTACAATTCAGTATTATAGTAATATTCATGATGCCTTTAAATACTTCATATTTAAAATAATATACTTTAAAATGATAAAATACATTACATCATTTTGCAATATAGAGAAAAATGTATAACTCCTACTCTTATCAAATTTATCTGATTATCATATACATATTTTTATATAGTTGAAAAAAGTTATAACGTTGAAAACAGCCTGAGGAAGCTGTGTTAAGTCATGGGGATAAATACTGCAAATACGGTATATTTTTAAGAACTCAATGAGAACGTTATTATTGCATATTAATCCTACTCAGTTGTCATATGGCTCTTATTCATGGCTAATTAACCAACCAACCAAAACCTGGTGTAAAGTGGACTGGGAAACTATATAATAAATATATTTAAAATATATATTGTTCATCTGAAATAACCACTAACTAAGGCAGAACTGTTTCTACTCTAACACATACTTCTTTACATCCTCACACTCTAATTTCACAGCACAGCACCAAAAAAATCAGTTTCTTTACTATAGCTGACACATTCTGCCTGTGTTTGGCTGATTGGTCTTCATGATGGCACTTTTTATACTTCTCATCTAAACAGTGGAAAAACATGATAATGACTTTGATCTTTGTTGTTTAAAATATAAATTTTCTGCTCAAACTCAGATATGTTTTCAGATTTACTTCCTTTTCCTCAATGTTCTCCATCCTGCGCATTTTCTCTCTCATATACCTTATAGAGAGTACAAATAAAATAGAAAAAGATAATTATATCAAAAGAAAGCTCAGAAAAGAAGAGAAAATTTTCATTTAAAAACTATTAGAATGGTTATATCATAGTATAACCATAATAAATTTCCTAGTTCAGCAAGATATTTATTTATTTGTTTGCTTATTTATTTTGCAGTCTAATTTTTATTTTTTTTCATTTACAGTTGATATTCAAAACTACTTAATATTAGTTTCAGTTGTACAGCATGGTAATTAGACATTTATGTATTTCTTAATCCCTTCATCTTTTGTACCTAGCCCCCAGATATATGTGTATGCTTGTTTTGAAAGAATGCAGGCTAGCATATATATTTCAAATAAGTTACATTTTATTTCTATGAACATCTATTTTAAACTTCCCTAAAATGTTTCTTTGAATGGCTTTACTCAAAATAGTCATGGTGGATCATATTTTTCTATGGAGGAGATTCTCATAATTTGATCTCAAATACAGATTTCATTTAAATTTTACTGAAAAAAAATCAGTGAGATGAATTTTTTGCTTCTGTTTTGGTGTAGTTTCTACCAAAGAAATCCATGTTTACATTGAATTAACTTATAAATTCCTTTCTTTTTAAATCTTATTTATTTATTTGTCCTCAAATTGTTTTTATTTTTCTAAAGAATAATAATATGTGAAAAGAACATTTATTGCTATGGTTACACCATGGTTTATTTTAATTCTTTTTGAAATGACATAGAAAAGTAGCTATTGCTTTGTTTTTCTTTCACTATTTTAACTTTATCTTTCTTGATTTCCTAAGAATGATTCAATCAGATGACTAAGAGGATCTGAAGTCAAGTCAAAGAGGGAATTCTGGGAAAAATAAGCCAAGAAGACAATATTTGATAAAAAGAAAAAGATTGATCATAATGTTATTAATTTCATGTGGCAGAAACAATGATTATGTGCATTTTAAAGACTGTAGTTCATTTAATTTTTGTATATTTGTTTTTCTTTTCTTCAGTGCATCCTATAGTCAGAAAAATGCACAGCAAATACTACTACAATATGAGCCCCTATGTAACAAATATAATTAACTCAAAATTCATTTGGATTAAAGTTTGTTCTAACAAAATCTAAATGCAAATTAGAATATGCTTTTATGAAGTTTAATGAAATATGACTTTTACCTATGTTGAGAATTTTAGCACACAAGGATTCATTTTATTTACAATTATTTTTCTTTTTTCTACTCCGAACTCTTTCCATTTCCCAAAAGAGTCAAATGATAAATACATAAATTGTATTACTATATGGTATTATTGTACTATCAAAGTACATACAAAATTTTCTTATCAGAAAAAAAACAATAAGAGCACAGTTTAGTTTTTCAAAGCTATTCACAATTCATGCATAAGCAACATTATTTTAGAGAAAATAGGATCAGTCTGGTCCCATAATGTATGTTGGGATCCCTTACAGCAGTGGTCCCCAATATTTTTGGACTGGTGCTCCTATGAGAACCTAATGCCTGTAGATCAGAGGTGGACCTGAGGTGGTAATGCCAGTGCTAGGGAGCAGCTGCAAATACTGATGAAACTTTGCTTGCTTGCCCACCGCTCACCTCCTGCTGTATGGCCGTTAGTAACAGGCCATAGACCTGTACCGGTCCATGGCCCTGGGGGTTGGGGACCTCTGCCATACAGTATAACTAGGAATATGCACTGCAGAAATACATAAAGCCTCTCTTTTATATACAGGGGTTGCAATGTAAGGATTAGAAACTTCTATCTTTTTTTAATCAGTTGTCAACCAAAACTTATGTCAGTTCATTTATGTTAAATGAGGTATTGTTAGTTTTCTCACTAATCTAATTTTCTGCAGATCTTCAGTATATGTTCAATAGTGCTTGTGTTGCCCTTATAAATTATTTTCTGCCATATGACTAATAAATACACATTTAATATCTACCAAAGCATTTGAAAACAGGGTGTAGTAAAATTTATGAGTCTTAAAAATAATGTGTCATGCAACTATGTTAATAAAGTTTTAATAATAAACTTGAAGGTCATAAGAACAAAATTTCTCAAGGTATGCGGTGGACCGGCCATGGTAGAAAGTGCAAGATTAGAAATGCAGTATGTACCACATTTTGTATATACCTTGAGGCAGTGATTGGACAGGAAGTGCCGCCTGGCCAGGTGGAATGGAGATGAGTCCCTGACGCTGAAGGCTGAGCAGATGTTGCTGTTGCTGGAGTTGTTGCATCTGGAGAAGCTGCTGCTGGAAGACAAGCTGCTGGGCTGCCAACTGCTGCTGCTGCTGCTGCTGCTGCTGCTGCTGCTGCTGCTGCTGCTGCTGCTGCTGCTGTTGCTGCTGCTGCTGCTGCTGCTGCTGCTGTTGCTGCTGTTGCTGCTGCTGCTGCTGCTGTCAGAAAACCCAGCCCAGTCAACAGCAGAGAACATGATCTACGCGAACAGCTCTCATACAGAGAAATGTACATTCCTTTCATTGCCCCAGTGAGCTTTTGAATGATTGTTCCATGGTCAAAGGTCAAGGGCAGAATGCGAACAAGTTCTAGATTTTCAGCTGCCTTTCTTTTAAATATTATACAGCAGCAGAGAACCAGAAAGTATTGCATTAAGAGTATGGTACAAAGTCAAGAGAAAGTTTGTAACAAAGGTTCAGAATTTCTAAAAAATCGACTTATTGCAGAGGATAATGAATTTATTTAGACTAAAAAATAACATTTTATAGAAATGGTCAACTTCGACAACAATCTTTTTTTCCAACTTAATAAGTTTGATCTGCGGAGGTCTACGAATGTGGTCTCTAGTGTTCTATTAGGAAACTGGGATGTAGCCCTCACAGGAGAGGCCTGTTATCTCTCTCTCTCTTCCTTCTTCTCCTCTCTTGTTGAAATATATTAATGGCAGGATCAGGTTCAAGGCAGAAAAAGAAAGTGCCCTTATTATAAGAAAAAGTATAACTTCCAATTTTGTGAGGCATTATATTAAAAACCTGAGTTCTTTGGACTCGGGAGGGTATGAGAGGCAGTCACACTTCAGAGAAAGACAAGCTGCTGTGGAAGACCTTTCCTTTTTAGTTTGGGAAAAGAAACTTCTGATGCGCTCACTGGAAAACAGACTGCATAATGGAGCAAGTCATGTGGATTGCCCAAAGCCTCCGGAGAAATAAGGGAGCAATTTCTATTCTGTAGTTGATGGCTGTCTGAAATTCTATTCACAAATCCAAACAGAATCAAAGCCTCAGGAGGTCAAAACTGTTTCCTGGACGTTTGCATAATGGGCAGCTTGAAGACAACGACTCTGATACCTGCTGATCAATTTAACTACTTCAACATGTTTTGTTTGTATTATGTTTATATTTGATGCAGTTTGCTGACAAGTGCAAGCTAGGCCTGAGAAGCCAGCTTGTCAGTTTGATTTATGAGCATATCAAACTGTAACTTTCTACTCGCCACTCCAAACCTACAGTAGCAGTTCATTAATCAGAGGCCTGTGACTTTGAAATCTGTGCTCAACCAGTTTCTCTCCTAGTCTTCCCACCCCCCAACAACAGACCAAATTTGCATTCATGTTCTCTGAGCTGCAGCACTAAGAAATATAAAGTTCCCTCACCAACTTAGAGTCTCGGTGAATACAAGATAATCAGTACTTTGTCCACCACACAGCTTGCTCTTTGTACACTGCGATTCATTAGTGAACATTAGACAGCATTAGATTGGAACTCTCAAGTCCCATGTTACAAAAGAGGAGAACATGAGAGTTCTCCTGTCACTGTTATTAAGCTCAGTAAAATATACGATAATGCGTCTTTGACAGCAAGAGCCTTGTGATAGGAAGATCTGAGACCACCCTCAACTCAACTCTTTTCTCAACCTCACATTTTTCTGTACTGATGAGCTGACCAAATCCTACCTCTTTTGCTTGCTTTCCAGGATGTTGCTGTTGCTGCTGCTGCTGTTGCTGCTGCTGCTGCTGTTGCTGCTGCTGCTGTTGCTGCTGCTGCTGTTGCTGCTGCTGCTGCTGTTGCTGCTGCTGCAAAAGCTGAAGATGTAACTGCTCTTGCTGTTTCTTGTAAAACTCTTGTAGTTGTTGCTGAATAAACCATTTTGACTTTAATAAATAAAGGCAAAAGTTTCATGTATTACAAATCTCCTAAACCCTTCTAGACTGGCATACGGTAGGTAGAGTATCAAGATTCGTCTCATGAGAACAACAAAAATATGCATTGGATTCAAGGAGACAGATCTACATACATTTTTTTCCAAGGCAGCTGAAATTTTCCAATCCAGAATCCAAAAATCCCTAAACAAAAGGTATAGAAAATCTGTATTCTAAAGGGCCAGAGCCAAATGAATACCCTAAATTATTACATCTGAGTCCCAATAGCATAAAAATAGATTATACTCTACCATTTGTAAGACTCAAATATATAGCTACATAGAATCAGGTTGTTCAGTTCTTACTGGAAAAAAATTTTAATTCAACAGATATACAGAATAATGTCAGGTAGAAATATGAGCAACTGGCCTATGGTCATCATCATAGAGGACAGCAAAGTAATTAAATATATAAGAATTCAGGTAAAGCATAATATTTTCACTATAATAAGTAAGGCTATAACATAAAGTTCACTTTATATATACTTGAAGCTCAAATGATGTACATATTATTTTTGTCATTTAAAAAAACAAAACAAACCAACTAACTAAATTTCACTAACCAGTGGCCTAGCTGTTTAATTTTTTTCCTAAAAAGTAGGTACTACTCTTCTGAAACGCAGACATATTTAAAAAAACCCAAAACCAAAAAACTCGTATGTTACTTCTCCTATTGTGACAAAATGGCCAGTATTGTGTGAACTAAAAAGAGTACTAAAGTGTTAGAAGTTTGAAAAGTAACAATTATTCATGTTTCTTTGCACTTTTATTGGCAAGTCTACAGAGCAAATGTACAAAGAATTTAGATATTTAAATTTGATTTATTCCATGTTGAAATTACACCTTTCTCTGCTTTCATTTTAGACTTTAATGAATTTAAAAAGACCAAAAGATCTAAATTTTCTTATGCAGCTTTGCAATTAAAGCACTACCTTTGTATTCTAGCATGTTGCTAGGTTGTCTCTTCAAATGGAAAATAAATTGTTAAATATGCCCATGAGGCTGTCAACGTAAGTGCATAACTTCTGCGCCATGCTAGAACACCAAAGCAGGTAACCCACATTACCTGCTGCAGCATGACTGCCTGCTGTTGCTGGAGAAGGGCTTGGAGCTGCTGAGGAGACAGGACTTGCTGTTGAAGAATCTGCTGCATTTGCTGAGGGGTGATCACCTGTGGAGTCATCATGGCCACCGACACAGGCACCTTGAAAGAGAGAGAAAATGTGGTTATAATCAATGTCTGGTAACATACTTCACTGCTGTTTGCCATCTCTACTAAATTCCTTAGCGATGATGACCAATAACTTTATGTAATATTTGTTGTTATTTAACTATTTACTAATAATATTAAAGTTCCACAGTATTTAGACACTAGTTTTCCAGATGCATCAGATTTCATCAGATTCTATCTTTATGTTCCACATCTTTAATGTATTATGCTAAGATGTTTAAGCTTTGACTAGCAAAGTTAAAAATAAACAATTACAAATCAGTGTTCTCAGTACTTTATAAGTGATATTTTCATCAGTGTCACAGTGTTATAAAGGAAAAGCCTTTTGAAATAGTTTAAAGGTATGATTGAAATAATAATAAAGATGAAACAATTGGAAATAATATGCCTATAAATATGTTATCAAAACTAGTAAGAGAATATACATAGAATGTACTCAATCATAAAACATAATCACTATCTTCAAAATTTTATATGTAATATACTACTAGAAAAATACATATAATAATATATATTCCTACACGCAGTAACTCATATAGGAGATATATACATATTCAGAAAATAGGTACATAGATAAGTCCTCTCAAAGAAGTAATCATAGTCTAGTATTCTAGCTTCTTCTTTAAACATTTCCTTATTTCAAGCTACATGAACTTACACCAGGAAGTCCAGGAACCTAAAAATTACTCAAAAGTTATTCATTAAACTAAAAAAAAATATTATTTTGCTTAAAATTTCCTCTCTACCGTTTCCTTCCTCTTCAAGGTCTGAGAATTAAAGTCAGAAAAGAAAAGGAAATAAGGAGTAAGAGAAAGAAATAGAAGAGAAAGGGGAAGCAAGGAAAATAAAGAGTAAAGGAAAGCTAGGGAGAAAGCCTTAGAGAAAGCGATAAAGATGTGGAGAGATAAGAAAGAGATGGCCAGAGAGGTAAACAAAAACCTTGCACAAAAACCTGAAGTATATGCTAAATTCCATGGCAGTCTCACTGTTTGAAGGCATGGCTTGTAGTACTAACGAGCATTAATCAAACTTGTCAACTAGCCAAGTTTGCAACCCTTGAAAAAGCAATCATTTTCTTTCTTAGAAAAAACAATTCACTTTTACTGTAAATAAAAACAAGTATTTGTATAAACATTGCTTTAGAACAAATTCTTGGAAAAACATGTCTTTGAAAACAGAAAAAGATTAACAGACATGGCTCACAATTTATTTTAATAGTCATTTTTAACACAATTCAAATGTTTCAAGTCTGGCACTTTGTGTAATAAAAGAGAAATTAATAATAAAAAAGAAGTTAGAAAAAAAAGTATTCAGAGTGGAATAATTCCTCTCTCAAGAAAAAAACTTCATAGTTAATACTAGGAAAGGGCTAGGTCTTTTCTATTCCATGTTGATATCCTAAAATATGAATTAATTAGATCTAATTTTGTAAAAGGAAGATAAATAGTCACACTATAACAAAATCAAAAATGATTTCCAAAAATATTTCTGGCCTTTTAAAGAACACACTGACATACCTATAGGTTACTATATTTGAATTTATCATAATGGAAGGCATTCTAAAATACTTGTTGTGATATTAATTCACCCAACAGGTTGCCCAACTGTTTACTTTAGTTGTTTAAACACTTAATAGTCAGTTTACTTAATTATTTATTTTTTGATAAACAAATAGAATGATTAAAACAAATAGTTTGGAAAAAATTAACTATCTACAAAAATGTCTTTTCTTCCAATAATCATTTTACCTCATATTGTCTCCAAATAACAGAGAAGACAGACATGTTAAATTTTAAAAGAAATGCCAATCTAGATGAATAGGTAGGTAGACAGATAGATATTACATATATGTAGATAGCTATGTACATACATACAGATATATACATGTAGTTGTATACCTTTTATAAAGTCTATTATGTGATGAGATACTTGCCACACTTCTCTCACCTAACAGTGCTTTATCACTTTTTAGCACATAGAGTGTTGTCACTTAATTATCTCTATATCTACAAGTGAGAGTACTTTATGTGTAACTGATAACGAATGCACTTTATAAGAAAAGTTTTATGAATGAAGGCATGTGATAATACACTTCAAGTTTACAGTCAGATTTCAGCTTAAACAAATTACATTACACTATAGCTTGTTGCTATTGCAACTGATTTGGTCTATAAGCATATTTAGGCAAGTTTTCCACCTTCGTCTTCTATAGAGTTCATTTTCCCTTTCACTATGGTTGGATGAATAATTTTTTAATCTTAAAATGGTTTGTATTTCCCTTACAGTTAAAACTTTAATACATAAAAATAACTGCATACTTGTCATCCTGAAATCACACGAATCACATATATGTGATGTTCTGTAAATTTTAAGCAGATTCTGGCCTACCCTCTAGGAAACTGCCATCTAAAGCTGACACAGACATAAAGATATAAAGAAAGATAAGCCAACTAACACACAACTAATTGAACATTCTACTTCAGTAAGATATGTACAAAAACACAAATTAAAATTAATTATTTGTGTAGAAAAGCCCAGGCGCACTTCTGAGGGATTTCTGACATTACAAATAAGCCAACACTATCATCCCTAAATCCACATACATAAGCTCATCCAAAATGAAACATTTGAGGCAACTAAAAATTTAAATTATTTGAATAAACAGAAAATTAGGCTTTCTTATAGTGACAGTTATATGATGGATATAGACTACTCAGCTTGCCTTGTTTAGAAATTAATAATTTCTAAAATGCAGAACTTCTCCATTTTAAGTGATTCATTTTGTGACAAATTTCCTTTATTCCTCCTTTATCTCTTTTATTACTGTGTCACTGCATTTCTTTCCTATTATAAGCTACTCTAGGAATTCATTGAAAAAGATGAATAGAGAGTAACTAAGTACATAACATTTTTTTGCAGATTAAGCTATTTTATCAATATTTAAACATATAAAACCATCATCAGACTTAAAGTTCTATGGATAACCTAAAATATATATACCTTAACAAGTTAAGTGTTAAGGATTTATTTTCCACTAGATACGCAATTTTATTCATGCAAAAGTTCTGATGAGCGGCCATAATTTAGATGTGTGATAGAGGAGGGAAAGGAGAATTTACTACAGATATTTTCCAGTAAAAAGTCAAATAAAAGTCTGGTAGGGTCTAAGAAAACATGATATGTTATGCAGCTATGAAATATAACCAGAAGAAATAGCTGGCTTTAAATGGGTGTCCTCATGAAAACTGTAGTCTATCAATTAAAATTTTCAAATATGAAAGAAGGAAACACAGCTAATTTTGGTTAGTAGATTTCTCTTTTTTTCTGTCTGGGTATTTACTATACTGACATCTCAAATGTCCTATCGCGATGCATTAAATAAGGGTTTCAATTAACCTATTTATTTTCTCATTAGATGAATTAAGCACAAACCTAGTGTGTTGCTCTGTGCACCACGTACTGGGTACTTGAACTTAAAGATAGAGTTATATATTCTGAAATGAGAGAGAAAAAATTCTGAAACTTGAAATGAGTCAAAATAGTAAAAGTCGAAAAGAGTATTTAGCCATTATCTTAGAATAGGTAGATGATGACTTTAGATTTTAAGAACAAAATTATAAATATGTTTATATTAAACTTCTAAGTGTACTTCATTGTAAGGGTCAACGAGTTATTCAGAAAATGCAAAGATCATGCCTCCCCTCAAATGAATCTAGAGTTAAGAGTTGTGAAAATGGACCAAAAATTTTATTTGATATAATGAGCACACCATCTTTTTATAATCTAATTCAGATGGAACATTTCTGAATGTGTTGAGTTTGCATATTAAGCATGTCACTTAATTAAACATCCCAGTTATGTGTGGGTGATTGGAAAGATTCTTAGCGT
>NW_024356249.1:20936073-21088573 GCF_902729225.1 Pteropus medius
TTCCCAGTGAAGCTTATTTGTTATAAATTAGTTTCTTTATTCTCTTTTATATTATACCTAATGCAGATTTAAGTTCTTAGATTCAGATCACATGTTTCAAATTCAATATAAACTATTATTAGTATCATGAAAACACAGTTAAACAAATTCTATGTAGAAGATGTATTAAAAATAATTACTCTTTATAGATAAAACCTAAGTGATAATACTGGAACTACCAATTGTAAATATGTCCCTAGTTTGGTTTTACACAGACAGCTATTTAGTGATTAGTGAAGACAGTACAACTAGAATTCAGTTTCTTTTCACAAGTGGCTATGTCTTTATATATATATATATATATGTGTTTATATATATATATGTGTTTATATATATATATATATTATATATATATATATATATATACTATCCGACCAGATTATATATATATATGTGTGTGTGTGTGTGTGTGTGTATATATATATATATATATACATACACACACACACACACACATATATATATGTGTGTGTGTGTGTGTGTGTGTGTGTGTGTGTATATATTCCGACCAGATTTTATATATATATATGCACAATTATACCACACCAGAGAGTCAATCAGATAATGCAAATAATACAAATTTATTCTTATAAATGATGATTAAAAAACAAGACTAACAAAGATATAGATAGCAACAAAAAACCTGGTTGCAGTGTCAGACTTTGAAACCAGAAAAATTCAAGTTGAATCTTGGGTCTCTCATTTGCCTTGTCTCTTTGGTTAAGCTATTTAATTTCCCTAGAATATTTCCTCTAACAGTAAAATAAAGATAAGAACATCCATTTCACTCGGTTATTCTGAGAATTAATTGTGATAATGCATGTAAATACATAACACACAGTAACCACTCAAATTATCTTCCTTCACTCCTTCTCTCTTTACCCAGACGAACTTCTTCAAGAGACTTAATTATACATAACAAATTCCCCCCAGTTTATATGATTGTAAAGCTAAGAGAGGCTATCTTACCTGTAGTCTCTATTCAGACTTAAACACTAAAAACATTAAAAAGTTTGGGGGTTTCTTAAGCTATACTGAATCCTAGGGGTTTATATCATGAAGCAAAAAATAAAACAAAGTAATACACAATATCTACTTGTTAATAGTGTTCTATGAGTGCATTTATTCAAAAGGAATATTCTAGTACAAGTATATAACAAGCTAAAAATTTTGATTTTGTTTGTTGTGCTGTAGACAAACTGTCTGAGAAAATATGTCAAAACCCAACCCAGCCCAGCCTCACTGTAACTTAAGACCAATAAGGGCTGTCTTGCAGCAAGCTCTACTAGTACCTATTATTTGGTTTCTAACTCTTGCTCAGAAGATTCCTTGTGTCTTAGGCTCCATTCCCATTTTTGGTTTTGTCCATACTAGTAATCTAGTTATTATTATTACCATCATTATCATCATCATCTAGGTATTATCTTCCTCCAACTCTTGTTCTAGGTTCTAACCATGGTTTCAACTTGTTATCTAACTTCTTAAAGAATAAACTCTCTTGTAGTCCAACCATTCATCCAACCAAAGTTGGCTAACTTCTGGCAGTAGAAGAGGAGGGAAGTAAATGCACACTTAGAGTTTAGTGTGGCAAGTGTAACAGTAGAATACACAGAAGAAAAAGGACAGATATTATTGGTAGGGCATAATAAGAAAAGGTTTTCAAGAAGAGGTAATATTTAAGTTGAGTTTTAATGAATGAGCAAGAATTTAGAACGTTGAAAGGCTTCTCTAGGTAGAAGTGAGGCATGGGTGAAAGCAATGGCAAATTGTTCCTTACGACTGGGGTATGGGATACATAGAACACAGGTAAGGAGGAGCCAGACCGTGAGAAGGCCATGATTACTAAATTTAGAAGTTAAAAATTTCTTCTATCACCACTGCTTGAGTAGTAGGTAGAAAAATATAAAGATCTTGAAGGATTTAAGAAAAGTGATATGGCGAGATTTGAATTTGAGGAATATCCATGGCAACAATGCTAATTAGGAGGTTGTTGTGAACATTTTAGATTACTTGAATGGGATAGAGAGGAAAAGAGTTGTTGAGAGATGTTAAGAAATTAGAACACACAAGATGTGATTGATTACATATAGAAAATGAAAGAAAAGGAGTAATATAGATGACTCGATGATATCTGAGCAGATGGGGTGATTTCATTTATTAAGGTAAAGTAAACAGAAAGATTAATTTTGAGTGCAAAGGTAATCAGATCAAAGTTTAACATGCTGAATTTAAGTGTCTTGTGATATCACTAAGTACAAATGTCCACTAGGCTAATATATATGTGGTTCTTGAACCAGATAATGATAGACTCAGATTCAGATTTAGAAGTTGTTAGCATATCAATGATAGGTGTAATAATAGTCTAGATGAAGTTACTCATGAATCTGTATGAAGTGTGTAGAACGAGAGCAGAGAGTTGGACACAGAATTCTGAGGAGTTAGTTTCCTACACAAATATTTATTGAATATCCATAATGTGAAAGTCACTGTGCTATGTGTTGAGAAAATAATGGTGAATTAGTAAAATCAACCTTCCTTCTTGCTCTCTCCCCCTCCTCTTCCTCTCTTTTTTCCCCCCCTCTCCATTACTTCCATCAAAAATGTTTATTAGTCACCTACTATATGCCAGACACATACTAGGTGCTAAGGATACTATAGGAACAAGGCATAAAATTTCCCTATGTTTGCAAAATTTATATTTTAATGAAGAAATAAATTAGATCGGTAAACTGATGAAATGAATAAAATAATTATAAAACAATATGTTCTAGAAAAAGTAAAGAAAGTTTAAAAAGGAATAATAAGGAAGATCATCTTAGTATGGGTAGGAAAGATCTCTTTGAGATATAGCATTTAAGCTAGACCTGATGAATAAGAAGGAGCCACATACTGACAAGATCAAAGAGGTTTCAAACTAAGGAAGAAAAAGCTCACATACACTTAAACTTTACCTCCATGGAGTCTTAATTTTTTATGAGAGAAGATTTGGGACACGTTTGTCTGTTGTGTAAATAAATTAGTAGTAATGGAAGTATGCGAGAACATGAGAAAAAGGCAGAGCAAAGTCCTTTCATAGGTAGAAGGAGATGACATGACACCCAAAGCAACAAGTGGTCCAGCAACAAAATGAAAAGACAACCTATGGAATGGGAGAGAATATTTGCAAATCACATTTGTAATAAAGGGTTAAAATCATAAATATACAAGGAACTCATACAACTCAATAGCAAAACAAACAAACAAATAATCCAATTAAAAAAGGGCAAAGGTCTGAATAAACATTTTCCCAAAGAAGATATACAAATGGCCAACAGGTACATGAAAAGTTTCTCACTCATCATCAGGGAAATACAAATCAAAACCACAGCGAGATGTCTCCTCACACCTGTAAAGATATCCATTTTTAAAAAGACAGAAAACAAATGCTAGTGTGGATATAAAGAAAAAGTAACGCTGAATACTGTTGGTGGGACTGTAAACTGGTGCAACCACTATGGAAAACAGTACGGAGGTTCCTCAAGAAATTCAAAATGAAGCTACCATATGACCCAGCAAGGCCACTTCCCTGGTTTGTATCCAAAGAAAATGTAATCGATATTGCAAAGAGTTATCTGTATCCCATGTTCATTACTGCATTATTGACAAGAGCCAAGATATAAAAACAACCTAAGTGCCTGCCAACAGACAAATGGAAAAAGAAAGTGTGTTGTATATAGAAACAGTGGAATACTATTCTGCCATAAAAAAGAAGAAAATCAAATCATTTGAAACAGCATGGATGAACTTGGAGGGCATTGTGCTACATAAAATAAGGCAGACAATGACAAATACTTAATGTTATCACTTACATATGTTATCACTTACATGCGTAATCTGAAAAAATGAAAACGTGAAAGTCATAGAAAGTAGAAAAGTAGTTGCTAGAGGCTAGGGAGTGGGGTGAGAAAAATAGAAAGAGGTATGTTAAAGGGTACAAACTTTCGATTATAAGATAAATAAGATCTGAGGATCTAATGTATATACAACATGCTGACTATAGTTGATAACCCTGTATTGTGTAATTGAAATTTGCTAAAGGAGTAGAACTGAATTGTTCTCACACACACAAAGGGTAAAGATGTGAGGTGATGGATATATTAATTTACTTGATGGGGGTAATTCCTTCGAAAGCCTTTCACAAGGCATACATATATCAAATCGTCTTTTTTGTACACTTTAACTTACAATTCTCTTTGTCAATTTTACTTTAATAAAGATGGAGGTGGGGAGCAACAGCAAGGTAGACTATTCCTACATATATTACTTTAGCTTGTTGTTGATAATGATCTTTTCTTCCATTATGTCTTCTGATTGAATGCTGTGTGTGTATGTAAAAACCTCTTGTCTTCCTTAAAGCTTACATTAAGATAAATACCAAAAGATCAAAGATTTAATTGTAAAAAATAAAGCCATAAAAATTGTAAACAAAATACATGAAATTATTGTTTTATAATCTTGGAGGAGTAAAGGTCTACTAACAATGGCACAAAACTCAGAACCCATAAACGAAAATATCAATAAATTCAACTGCATTTTAAAAAATTTGCATATTTAAAACTGAAGTCAAAGTTAAAGGTAAATGATAAACTCAGAATTATAACTACACTCAAAATTTCCCTAATATGTGAAAAGCTCCTTTAGAACAAGAAAAAAGAACTGTAGAGAAATGGGCAAAGTACTAACAGTTTACAGGAAATGTCTCTTTTACGTATGAAAATCTATTCAACCTAATTCATAATAAAAAGAAAGCAAATTAAAGGTATTCTGAGAAGTCTATCATTTGGGAAATATAAGACCGTTAAATAACATTGTGTTGGTGAAGTTGTATAAAGCAGACATTAGTTTACGGAAATAAAAAATGGCAACAGATTTATAGATAGCATTTTGGTAATATCCACCAAAATTACAAACAAACATATTCTTTGACCAAGAAATTCTAGTTCTAAAAACTTATCCTCAGTTATATTTGTGCATATATGAAATGACATATGTTCAGAACTGTTTACTGATGCATTTTTGTTAGCAATAATAAATTAGAAACATCCTAGGTGACAATCCATAGGAGTCTGGTTAAATGATAACCATTAACAAAATACTATCTAGTCATAAAAGTGAGGGAAGAGGCTCTTTATGAGCTGCTAATGCAAACAATTTCCAAAATATATTTCTTAGTGCAAAAATCAAGCTACAAAACTGTGTTCGGAATGCTACCATTTGTGTAAAATATATACATTATTTGAATATGAACAAAATATCTTTAGGAAGACACCAAAGAAATTGATAATATTGGTTGTGTCTGGGGAAGGGAACTGTCTATGCGACGGGGTGGACAAATAACTTTTTGCTTTTTATACCTTTTGAATCTTAAACTATGTAAATATATTATTAATTCAAAAAATTTTATTGGCACATTAAGATTATAACTAATTCAGTTTTTTAAAAGAGACACTTTCCAAGATTACTGCTTCAAGGAGTCAATCAAATTCGCAATACATAATGGTAAATACTTCTCATCAGTTTTAAATTACTATTTAAAAAATCCTCTAAGCAAAATCACTGACATAATAATATAAAGTAACTTAGCTGTGACCCTAACGCCATGGTAATATCTAAAATATTTTGTTAGGCAGTGAGGTTTTCCAGTAGAATATATAGAAAAATGTTGCAAAATAGTATTACTAAAGCGCTAATTCTGATTTGAAATAAACATGTGAGAGGAAAATTATATAAAATGTATCAGATGTCCTCAGAAACACAGTGGAAATATAATTTATATCCATAAGGTACTTTTTATCTGTGGATATCAAAGGCTTGACAAATGCTATTATTTTATGCAATTGACAAAACCTGGACAATCACTATTTTTGTAGTAGACAATCACTACTTTTGGTTATAAGAATACAAAAAAATGCCCAAGTGGGTATCAAGCCCTGCATTCTGTCACTTAACAGTACCACTCCTTTAGATTCAGGCTTCCTGAAATTCCATCACATTTCTCTCAAAGACTAGCACTATAGCTTCAACATTCTTAACCTTCTCTTGAACACTGTTTCTGAATCTACTGATAAGAGATATCCAAACATTTACTGAATGAACCTCATTTATTCACTCATTCACTCTCTGAGGGAAGACAATTTTTTTTTTTTTTTTTGGCCAAAATGTACTTCATGAAGATTCTAAGCCTACAGATTTGTCTATCCAAAACTTTTGGATCCTAGACATGCATCTACAGCAGGTGATGTGGAAAGATTAAACATTACAAAAGTCAGAACTGATGAAGAGTTAAGAATACTAGCTATTCTTCTCATTAGGGAAGTGAGTGCTCCATATCCCTTTCTTTCCCTCTAGCCTCTTAGTTCCTAAGAGATCAATGCCTCTCTCCATTTTCTCCATGGGACACTAAGAGGAAAGAAACATGTTGGTATGAACTATATCCAGTCTCATTTCTAGGCATTTTAAACTCTTTGCTATCTTGTTTTTTCAAATAATTAAATTTTACGGAGTCACTAAAAAGTTTTGAGAAGTTTTCCATAATGAATCTAAATTGCTTCTCATTCTTATTCTATTTCTCAAGCCCCTTCCTTTTGGCTCTCCATCCCCTCACCTACCTTACTCTTCCCCACTTCCTCCCTCTCCTACTTTCTTACACCTTTACTTAGGAATGCATCATTTATCTGTACACCTTTACTTAGGAATGCATCATTTATCTGTACACCTTTACTTAGGAATGCATCATTCTTTGTTCACATTGAAACAATATGGTAGCTATTCTTATTATTGTGTCAGACAAAAATCTCTAAAGATGTAACTGTTGTGGTTTGATTACTATCAAAGTACTGTCAGTAAAGATATTTTCCTTTGGAAAGAACAGAAAAGGATTAACTAAATATCAGGTTGTGGTTGGATGGGGTGAATATACAAAGATAAAACTTCCCAGAGGGCTATTTTAAGCAGTGAAAAAATATTGAAAATGGATCTAGGTCTTGTGAACTTAGCTATAAGTGCATACTGCTTTGGGTACTTCTTAAGCTTCATAAAGAGGGCTAGACCACCATGCTTAATGCTGTTTACTTAGGACTTATTGTGAAATTTGGCACAAAATAGATACAAGCAAAATATATTTTGAAGAATAAATAAATAAATAAATAAATATTACTTCATGTTTCAGCTATATGTTTCCTCTAAGTAGAGACAGGATGCAGTGATTACAATGTAGAAAAATCCTTTACAGTTATTTCTAAAGGCATTGAAAATGTAATATAATGTTCTCTCTATTGTCTTTTCAACATAATAGTCCCTTAAATACTAAGCTGAAAATGAATACAGTTGGAATTTGATTAAAATTTTTTAAATCATTCATCTGAGTAGCTCAGTAAAAATTCCTGTTTCTAAATCAGGAACAAAATTCATTTAATATGCAAATAGGGTTTACATATGTGTTTATTTTGACATATTCATAAAGAAGCATCATAGAACAAAATAATTTCATTAGCTTTTCGATTACTCCTGAAAAATTCACTATAGATGTCTAAAGATAGCAGGTGATAAATTTCTTCTGCTTTAACCACAGAATTTTACTAATTTTATCTCAAATTATTTCTCTTCACAGAAACTTCAGCATTGGAAAAGGAATAATAGTATAAAAAGAAACAAAAAAAGCTGTTATTGGACATCTTTCATTTTCAGTAAATCAGTTCACATTAGAAAACCTCTGATTTTTATAGTTATTACTCTGTTCTGTGTGTTGCAATATGTAAAAATACTTACTATGCCATATTAAAATTCTTCTGTTTAAATGTCTGTCTCTCCCCTTACACAGTAAGATCCTTAAGAACAGAAAATATACACAGCTTCTAGCATGTTGCTGGTATACAGCAGGTCTTGATAAATGTTTACTAACTAAATTACACCAGAGATAAATGTAGAAATGTTTTCAAATTAACTTTTCTTTAAAAATTGTTTCTTTTAATATCACATATGTAATATATGCTTACTGTTGAAATTTAAATATTAAAATATAAAAGAAAAATCACCTATGATTCCATTACCTTCACTACCATCAAGGGTTAGTGCATCTTCATATTTTTAATACCCATTTTTAATATAAAACATATTTTATTTTATAATATGCATTCATTAATGTTCATTGGAAATATATAAAGATAGAATTAAAAAATCACAGTTTTACTATTCAAAGTTCACTCCTTTTGTAGATTTAGATAGTCTTTACTTTGTGTGGTCTGGATATGCAAGAATTTCAGTTGAAATGAGTTAGCTAAATAACATAAGTCTCCCTACAATACAGTTCAGATTTAGTTACCACAGTATATTAATTATGAAAAACTACATAAAGTATAAATTTTGATGCTAGAATTTCAGTCCATAAATCACTACATATGTAACAGATGCACAGGATGATCCTCAGCAAGGATCCAGTTGATCCATACTCACAGAAGCTGTGAAGATAATAAATGTGTATTGCTTTAATTTGCTAAGTTTTGAAAACTTGTTAGGCAGTTCTATAAAAGTAATATATTAGGCATAAAAATTTTAATTCACAAACTTTTTTCTTCAGTACTCTATGGATAAGGCCTCAGCGTCTTCAGGCATTTAGTATTACAGAGGAATACAATTTGAAGTCAGTTCATTCTACCTATCTGATTTGTAGGAAACCCTTTCCCCCATCTGAATAATTATAAAATTATTTCTTTTGTGCTTATATTACAAGAAATTAGCCAACATCAAGGTATAAATCTCTCTCTCTATCCTTATTTATGATTCGTTTGTTTTTAAGAATAATTTCTTGGATTTTATGTTAGATTACTGTTTCTATTTCAAAAGTTCTGATCTCCCATTCAAGAAATGGTTCTGTTCAGGAATTCCCTTTATTTTTAGGTTCAGACTGCCCTATCTATTATTGTCTCACATTTTAAAATCTTTGTACACTTCTTTTATTCTCTGGAGAATAAACATTCTTTCCCATATTAGGAATTTGATTTACAGTGTCAGTATTACTTTTAATTACTATATCTCCAAAACAAAATTTAATTCTGACATTGCATTTTAATTTCTCTGCAATCTTTATTCTACCTTATTTTTATCTCACTCTCTTCAAACTTATATCATTTCCTTCTTATCTCAATCTGTTCTGCTCCTATAGCTCTCTCTGTTTTATAAAATTTATGTTTTCTTGAATCCTACTGAAAATGGACTTTTCAATAGGATTTTTACAAACATTTTTACATTTCTTTTCTTTTGAATAATGCAGTAGAGTATTCTTTGAATGCATTCTTCCCCTCAGTAGAAAAAAAGTTTTTCTCTTATTCTACATCTTCCCATCTTCTTCTTCTTAAGTAATGACATATCCAGCCTTGAACTTGCCAACAGACAGCTTTGCCAGTACCTGGCACTTGGCACTTGGATTACAGGTGGATTTACAATGAGTCTCTATCCACATGGATAAGATTGAATCTTTTCAGTTCTGCAACCATAGCTTTACAAAATAGAAAGACACTAACCCAGTTTTCATCAGGTTTTCATGGAGTGGGGTTCTGCCAGATCAGGATAGAACCCTTACTCCCCTCCTCTCTGACATCATCATATAACAATGGAGATATTAAATAAAAAATTTTGGAAATAAACAATTCATAAGTTTTCAATTTTGCTCTGTTCTGAGTAGTACAATGGAATCTTGCTCTGTCCTGTAGTACACTTGTGTTCAACTAATCTTTATTTTACTTAATAAATACCCCAAAGGAGAAGAGTAGAAATGGTGGCAAATTGTATATGCCAAAGAGAAGAGAGAAGCTGTAAAGTCGTAAAGTGCTTCCTTTAAGTGAAAAGGTAAAAGTTCTAGAATTAATAAGGAAAGAAAAAATGTATGCTGAGGTTGCTAAGATCTATGATAAGAATGAATTTTCTATCCATGAAATTGTGAAGTAAACAGAAATTCAATTCATCCAAGTTTTGCTGTCGCACTCAAACTGCCAAAGTTATGGCCACAGTGCATGATAGGTGCTTAAAGACGGAAAAGGTATTAAATTTGTGGATGGAAGACATGAACAGAAAACGTGTTCTGGTTGATGGCAATGTGTTGCACCGGAAAACACTGAGCTTACACGAAGACTTCAGCCAGGGATCTCCTGAAATAAGTGGCCTCATTCACATAACTTTTATTGTCAGATATTGTTATAACTGTTCTAGTTTATTATTAGTTACTGTTGTTACTCTCTTATTGTACCTAATCTATAAATTAAACTTTATCATAGGTATCTGTGTATAGAAAACATATAGTATATATAGGCTTTGGTACTGTTTGCAGTTTCAGGCATCCACGGGGTCTTGGAACATATCCTCCATGGATAAAGGAGGACTACTGTACAAAAATCTCATTAACTGTAGCATTAAATAAAATAATGCACATGAAAAGCTTAGCATAGTACTTGGCACTTCGCAAGCACTCAATATTACTTTTCTTTAATTTGATTATGAATGTAGCACAGAAAACCCAATCCCCTCTAGATACACTGTTACCAAGGCTCCTTGTTTAAGCTTACCTCCATGTCTTTATTTATGATGATGCCCCTTCTGGAATACAATGCATTATGTTACCGCAGCGCCCCCCTCTATACAACATCCTACTCATTTCCTACCAAGTTGCTGTTTCTGACTGTGTATAAAAGGGCAAATGAGGAGAGGGCAAAGGGAATACCACTCAGATTGGGGCAAAATCCAGCCATGTACAGTTATTGAGATGTCAGTTATCTGATTATTACAGATCTCCTGGTTCAGAATAAGAGGACAGACAGAGGTTGTCTAGTAGCTCAATGGGTCTCTAATTTCACCAATTTCAAGAAATGTTTAAAGTTTTAAACATTTTAAACAGTGGAAATTTCTTGAAAATTCTAGGTCTAGTTTGACTATGGATTGCCTTTGGAAAATTTATCTCATGGCCCATAAAGCACAGGTAGCTACCTTCTTCGAGTTCAGGATCTGAAAATAAAACTATCAGGTGTACACATACAGATAACTAGACGTTGCCCAAACTCAATGCTAAATCCTGAACCAGCAGAGCTGCTTCTGTTACTGTGAATCCTCTCTCATTGAATGGCACTCTTATTTTCCCAGTCAGCTAAGCTCAATATCTCAAGGTAATTTTCACTCCTCTCTGTACGTCAACCCCATTTTCAATCAGTCAGTAATTACTGCCCAATCATTTCTACAATGCATCGCCAGGCTCCCTCTTTGTCATTCATACTCCCTCAAGTTTCAATTCCATACTTCACCATTTTTCATTTGACCTATTGTTACAGTCTTTGAAGTGGTCTCCCAGCCTCTAATGTCTTCCTTCTCCAATCAATACAACTTATTGTTGCCAGAATTTTCTTCCCAAAATACAAATCTCATCATGTCACTATCCTTGTCAAAGACTAAAAAGGCTTTCCAATCCTATAGAAGAGAGTTTTCTTTAATGAATGAAATTCAAGGTCTATCATTCCCTAACATAACCTCCCTTTCCAGGTCCATCTCTCAGAGATCTCTTCACAGTATGCGTCACTACCAGTGGGCCACCTGCCCACTGAGCGCATTGAACACCTTTGCTTTCCACCGGTATAGCTTCTTCATCTCAGCCTGGAGTGCACTGTGTTGGCAAATATCTCAATCTACCCAAACCTCATCCTTTCAGTTGGGGACCACCTCTGGGAAATGATCCCCAGAATGCTTGGATTAACAATGAATTTTTTTCTTTTCTACGCATTCACTTCAACTCATTTTTTCTATTATATTTATCTCAATCTGCCTTTTATTATGATTGTTTATACATAAACCAGACTAGAGAAGTGATTTTGCTTCATTTACTCTGATCTTCCACAATCCAGCGAAATGTTTTTGCATATAGTAGTTCAAAAATTAATTCCCAGAAGTTATCAGGGTTAAAACCTATAATATAGTAAACACTGTTTTATCATAATCATTGTATTAAAATATGCACATAATGTGCTCATATTTTATATAAAAATGAAAATAAATGAAGACTATAATTTTTACTTTTGGAATCCTCTGGTATTTTGGGGTCACTTAATCTACTGGGAGGATATAATAGCAAGATAAAATATGTAAAAGTGAGTTTCAAGGGCACAGTTTGCCCTCTTGCATAATAATTACACTTAATTTAACTCTGTGTTCTTGACAAGTAAAACTTTGTGTTAAATCATACTGTGGGCTTCTTAATATTTGTATAGCATTTTAAAATTTACAAAGTATTTTCAGATTTTCATACCTTAGAAACCATCATTATCATCTATTTTTCAAGGGCTCAGAAAGAACAAGACAGGCAACAGAATAAAACAGAGGAAAAACTGGAACTTGAATTAATTTTTTAATTGTTCCAAATCCAAGGTGTTGTTCATCACTTTTACTATGGTTTAATTTTGTTGCATCCTCAGAGTCCCTAAGAGCCCCATTTCTGAGTACTGGAATTATGGTAGTCTTTATTAAAGACCTAAATAGGGTTGGCTACTCAAGAGGGTGACCACAGAATTATTTAGACATGTGTGAGAATAGAAAGAGGCAATACGGCTAATTACCAGAGGAGGTGATTGTAAACCAGAACAGTCCTAGGCAAACTGAAATGTGCAATCTATCTACCAGCTTTAACATTTGAGAGAACCATATTTTCTCCCCTGTAAATCCAAAGTATAGAATGTAATTTATGAATTTTTCTATCTTGAAATATTTATTAGTTCTGTTGGAAAACTGTATTTTATAGCAATGATATTTTTAAAATCTAGATTTATTTAAAATATTTAGTGTAAAATAAACTGTAAAAGTATTTATATGCCAGTTTGGAGTGGAAAATTTGCCCATCCTCCCAAAATAAGCATAAATAAACATAAACAAATCAAACACCATTCTGGGAATAACAAAAATCTTAGGCATATTTATTCAGTACTTAATGTTGCAAATGGTCATATAATTAGTTGATTTCAAACAATATGTTGAAAGCATCCTTGAATTTCTGGCATTTCCAAAGATTTTGCACTCTCTCTGTATTTTTGCTGATCGATTTTTTTTAGAGGACTTTGATTTTTACTTAGTTATTTTTGACAAAGTTGTATATATGTAGAGTGCAAAACATGATGTTTAGATAAATGCATACATTGTGAAATGACCACAATATAACTAATTAACATATCTATCACCTCCCACAGTTAATATTGTGTATCTGTATGTATGTGCTTGGTATAAAAACTTAAGCCCATTTCTCTTAGCAATTTTTAAGTACACAACACATTATTATTAACTATTCGTAATCATCATAGGTCTCCAGAGCTTATTCATCCTATAACTGAAAGTTTGTACTCTTTGATCGATATTATTTTTTTCTAATTAAGAACTTTTAAAACACCACACAGTGGAATCAAGGGCTACAGACAGATTTACAACAATATTAACATAACCTTGGTTTTTAGAGTTTAATTATTTAAAAGGGTTTTGTAAGGCTTTAATGTTAAGCCTTACCTTCTTCTGGCAAAATTTAAGTCACTTATAATAATCTAAATTTCTGTAAGTAAAATCAGTCTTCTATTACACAATATATTAGCTACAGGCCAATCATTCTTTTTGTAAAAGCACTTAAATTTTTTAATATAAAATTTCAACTTTCTAGTCTATGTAGCACACTGAAACTTATCTGTTAACCCAAAATGATGAAATGTCTTCAAAGAAATTTGCTCTCTGCCTATTCAGTCATCATCTAAAATATTCTCCCAATGACAAATCAGGTAGTTCAAGTCATTAGGGTAATATTTACTGATGACAGAAATGCCATAAATAAAAGGTCAGGGATAGTTTCATTCTTAGGATGCAAGTCAGGTTTTCCTGAATTCCTTTCATCTCAGTTTAGAACAGTAATTTAACACCCAAATAATAGTGACTATTACATTTTAATATAAGTTAAGTGCTCTGAAAACATTTTTAATGCTCATCAATTAAAGGACTCCTTTTTTGGTTTTACAATAGTGAATAGAGTTTTGATATTAATGAATGTAACTTTGATGTCTGCACTTGAGCCTTGTCTTTGATGACCTCACATCATTCAACTTACTCTTTGTCATTAACTAGATCCACTAAAAAGCTGGCATCATAGTCGAAGGTAAGGTCTCATTAAAAAAAAAAGACTGCAGTGTCATCGTTTTGCAACATACACTGTCCTGGTGATTCAACTCCATGCCACAATGACACCAGGATACGAAACTTTTGTACTCAAGCTGCAAATTGGTCTATAATGTTTTGGGGTAATTTTTAGAGTTATTCACTAGTGTAGACATAACTGTGAAGTAATTTCATAATGCCTTTAACATACAATTGCAGAGTTTTCTATTTTCAGGAGTATTAATATTTACATATTTATACTTACTTGTAGACATATCTAAGATATAAAACTGTGGATGCCTTACAATTGAGAAAAGTGAGATGCCTATAAAAATGAGGAAAGATACACTGGTTAGCCTGTCCTTGGAAAGTAAACCCAAGGTAGAACTAACTATCCATCCCTTTTCCTTAAGGGAGCTTTACCACAAGAGTAGTCATGATTATGATAACAGAATCCAATGAGCATCAGCATTATAGGGGATAAATTTATTCTAGCACTGCTTTATTTATAAAATTATTAAATAAACATGAACAAAAAGTTTTTAATAAGCTAACTATTGGAAATATAGGAATATAAGAGTAGTGTCAGACCCTGAAAAGGTAGGATTCACAGAAACATTTTCACACTGTATCTGAGTTAGAATCGTCCACTATCTATATTGGCATGACTAGATGAGACAATTATTGAGTAAGTGCACAAGTACACATTTTCATAGAGCAAAACCTATTCTGCTTCTTCAGTAGAGTTGACTGTTGCACGCCTGCTGGTTGAAAGGACTCTACAAGTTTTATTACACTTGATTGAAGGCATTTATCCTAGCCAAATGGCCATCACTAACCCACAAAGTCCTTTTGTGCTCTGGATGGATTTAGTCTATCAAGCACATGACTTGGGAAATAGAGGGAGGCTGGATTTTGGTCCCATATATCTGATGACCTGGTGTTCTTGTGTAGGGCACAACTTACACAACTGTATCCAGTCACCTAGCTTGGACATACACTGGAATAAGTTGCCATCTTTGCTGGCATTTATGGTGATTCCTGAATGTAAGAGCCTTCTGCAAAGATTTTCAGTGTATAATGATATATCTTAATAAACTGACAAAGAAATAGAAGCTTGAAAATAGACTATAATGTATGTGACACTGTAAATAAATATTACCTCTGTTCCACAGATGAACAAATACTTGTTTTTAAAGAGATTTTAGAATACATTCCAAGACTTATATTTGTGACACTTGAATAAGTTTGCCTTCAAGGAATGCAAACTTGGAGAGTAGGTGGGCTTCTGGGCTTCGGGGAGAGCTATATACATCTTCCAGAGAGGCATACTAATAAATAAATCATGGCACTTTTCCATGTTCAGAGTTGATAACTATAACCTTTCAGATTTATATGTAACAAACTGATTCTTTTTTAGAGGCTGTACACAAATACATCACTTTACATTTACAACAATTGAAATTACATATTTTATATCTTAAAAGTATAAGCATTGAGGGGAGCTCCCAACTGTTTTCATTAAAAACAAAGGACACAAACAGGCTTTATTTTTGAACTGTAATGATTTGGATTATTTCTGATTAACAAAAAAATGGTCTGCTACTTCAGTGTCTATGATTACATTATAGTACAATGGAGAAAAGTCACTAACGGGTACTTCTGAGGTCAGGACTGACACTGTAGCATTTAAATTTGTTTATTAATGAGCTTAGAACTGGGCTCCTTCTTCTAGAATGTCAAGACCTATTAACGGTACAAAATCTGAAGTACTATTAAAACCCTAAACAACCAGACTATCTAAGAATATCATCTTAATGTATGGCCTCTGAAATAAGTAACCCTCTTCCAAATGCCTAGGACATGTGTGGAGGGGAGAACTTAATCAGAGGAACTGTCATAATTTCATCAATTACAGGAGGAAAACAAGATATTCAAAATGCTGAACTACAACAAATATAAGTGCACTTTTGGTCACTGCTTTTTGAAGAAGAAAATATCGTGCATAACAGCTCGAGAATGTATTTAACATACATTATATTTGCATGAATTATGTTTATTCATATGGTTAGATACATAATGGCTTGCTTGATAAATGGCTGATTAGTTTTATAATCAGCCCAAGAGGGACACGCTTCAAAAAACTCTCCTGGGGGCATCTGACTTTTCAGATATTTTCTATTTTGCCTTTAAACAGTGAGACATGGACAGATTTGGGGACCCAATCTTATCCCCATCTTTCAGTCTGGGCATTGCTTTCTCAGGCTGCGATGTCCAGAGAAATTGAACAGTCAGTCACCACAAACCTCAGAGTTCCAAGAAGCACAACCAAGTTGCCAATGCAACACCACTCCAAGGAAAGAGGGATTTTCACAAATAGAAAATATTTCAAGGGAATCGTGATTTCTTTCTTTAATAATATGAGGAAAATGTAATATTTCTGATGAGCAATAATTACTGCAGATACCAGCCTTTGATGATGAAACTATTTCTTCCACCTGAGACTGCATGACAGATGTTCAGATGTGGAACATGCCTTTAATATTAAGGGAAAAAGTTTAAATATTTCCCTATTGTTAGATAACCTTATTCTGGTGGAACTATTTTATTTTTTTCACTTCATGTCTTGCCTCAGTAATATTCCCAATTCTTATTACTAATCCCTTCTTCAAATTGACTTCAATTGTCCCATATTCTGGATGTGCAATCCTCTTATACCTTTCCAAATCAATTTGCACTCTTCAGTATCACTGATTACACTGTATCATAATGATCAGGCAATCTGTCAATCTTTATATCTTCTTTTTTGGCTCCCCATACTGTAATCTCTTGAAGATTAGCCCTGAGGATTATTTATTTTCCTGTAAGCCTGAACAATATATTTGCTCCTTATTTGATATTCAACTAATGATAAATAAAATAAAGTCCTTACAAAGCAATTTACTTTCTATTACATACCATCATAAATATCTTTACCCTTTTATTAAACTTGATTTTGGTTATCTATTTGCCTCTGTTCTTGCCATTATCATAAACTCCTTTCAGAAAGGAAATAACTCAGATTGTGAAAAAAAGAATCTTCACTACTTTTAGGTAGAAAATTCTGAGATCAGTATTATTTCACTGGAGACACAGATCTGTGTTCAGGTAAGAGTTCAATGTTATTCTCTTTCTGATAATATAATTAAAAGGGTTGCTGGGGTCAAGAAAATAGAAAAACTAATATAGATACATAGCGGTCAATTGCAACATGGGAAGTTAATACTGGAAAGCCTGTAGCAAGAGAGTATTATAATTAAGATAGAGAAATTAAAATAGCATATCAGTTACTAGGCAGGAATGACCAATTAGGGCAAGTATTATGTAACCAATTTTATGAATTATAAGAGTGCCTATTCATTATTATGGCTGTTTCCTCATAATATAAGTTCTTCATGTTATAAATAATTTGTACTTGTTCCTTGCAAAGATGAACACAGCTTTAAAGATCGAAGTACTGAATTTGAAATCGTGATATTTAATAATGTGTTCATATAGCTTATGATTTCTGCCACTGCTTAATTTTGACTTTTTCTTTTCTGCAAGAAGTTTATAACCCTGAAAAATATCTTTATCTAGTGAATATAAAAAATATATCCAGGTAAACACAATGAAGATTTCATTTTACCTACTGGCATTTAAAAAGTAAGTAAATTTCAATTCAGTCTTTGGAATTATAACACAAGTCATGCCTAAATAAGAGGTCTCAACAATATAGTTTATTTCAACATACACATGTTCTTATGAATATAGACTTTGCTTCAATCCTGCCACCTTTAAGAAGCCTTCAATAAAAATTTGGAAACAAAAATTTTGCTCCCCTAATGCTTGTGTTTTAATTAACCCCATTATTATAATTGACTATCACTGGTTATTTTCTGCTTTTGCAAACTTCTTGCTTATAGTTTATCTTACTCATTTGCTTTATGTATAGGTTATGTCAATAATGGAATAGTTTCAAAGTGAGAATATTCAACCCAGTCAGTATCTCCCCTGCTCAACAATACATTCAATCTGCCATTCATTTGCTAAGCATGATTGAAACAAAGCACTGATCAGGCATCTGTGAAAAAATGTATAAAAGTACTAATTGTGAGTGACAGCCAATTAAGTTGGGGTGAGAGGTGAGGGTGGGGTGGGTAGCCTAATGTAAATGATTTGCCTAAACTGATTCCCACAGGACACTTGGCAAATTTAAAAGGGGATTGAATTTTTTTTTCTTAAAAGAGTTTACATTTTGTATATTTCATTATATAGAGGAATTATGTAGAAATGATTTAAATATCAATTAAACTGATTATTGGAGAATGCATGTTAATATACAATTTAAATAGGCCATATTTTGATACATAACAATAAATCAACTGTTATTATTTGTTTTCTGAAATGTGTATATATTTATATCTTCAGTTTTCTGAAAGATACTCATTTTATAAGATAGGTGCTTGTAATTTCACCCTATAGCAATGTTTCCAAAATAGACGTGGAAATTTTTTTAGATATATTTAAGACCTTCATAATATTTAAAGATCTTATCTATCAATGTTTAATGGGTCAATCAACTCATAAATATTTATTTAGTATCTATACTTTTTTTAGCATCATATAAATAATGAAGGATACTACTTGCATTGCAAGCTGCTTCACTACAATCTAATACATTTTATTGTTAGTTAAATTCTCTATAAAAATTTTCATAATTTTATATATACATACATATATATATATATATATATTTCATAGTATATAACAGTATTTCCAAAAAATGAATTACAGGAAAAAAGATACTCTGCACAAAAGAGGATCTGTGACCAAGTAAAATTTGGAAATTCTTTTATATGTAAAGATTCAAAATTCATATTACCAAGGGATTGACAACCAGAGAACACACAGTCTATAAACATGAAAACTATTTAACTTCTTCAATAGTCAATAAAATGTATATTAAAACAATAATAAGAAATTTTTGATTGATTATATTAGGGAAGATAGAAAAAAAGATAATCTTGAGTGTTGACAAAGAAATAGGGAAACAGGCATGCCCAAATATAGAATGGGCAGCGTGGCTGGTTGTTCTGTACATTGGTACCAACTTTCTGGCTGGGAGTACATATCAAAAATAATGTTTACATTTTGATCCAGCAATTCTTTGATGACTGAACTCTAAAAAAAAAAAATTAAGGATGTGAAAACACACATACACACATAAACTAAGTTTGGAAATTTTTTTCTGGGCTATCAATTTTTTTTTTTACACCTACAGCACCCAGTCTTCCTAGGTGGTCTCCCATTCACATACTAACTAGGCCCAACTGTGCTTAGCTTCCGAGATCAGACAGGATCACGTGTGTTCAGGGTGGCAAGGCCGTAGACTCTGGGCTATCTTAAAACTGTGTGGTATGATGAGATAATTTTTTTTTCCTTATCTGTATTTTCTACTTTTCAAAACTGCTGTTTAAAAAAGATACATAAAAATTTCTTGACAAATTGTTTAAAATCATTTAACCTAATACTGAATAAAATAAGCCTCTATTTTTAAATAATGAATACAACCAAAGTAAAAACTATTCAACTTTGATCTTTAACAGTCAATCTCCTGAACCTTATAGAATTTATTAATATGGAATCTAAGGAACTGGACAAACACAGGTATTTATAACTGAGTGACCAAAACTAAAAACAATAAAAACAAAGAATAGCTCAGATGACCCTCAAATGTTTTATCATTCAGTCTAAAAAGCTGACTTTGGTGCCTCGATTTGTTGCAAGGAAAGATGAGAGCTAACTCATTATGTGAAGAAATCTCTTGAGGTGAATGGACATTCACAGAAATATCAAGCTGATCTCAAAAGATGCCAATTTTTAACATAATATAATACTGCAACACTTTCATCCTCTTAGATATGTTACTTGTACTTTTATAATTATACTATCCATTGTTCTAAAACAATATATCCTTAAATGTAGAATCCTTAATAGTCCAAAGGGACAGGTTTAAAGTAGTTACAGACTATTACCATTACTTGAAAGTAAATCTAGAGAAGAAAGGCTAATCAAGAAGGAGGGCAATATTTACAGATTTGGATTAAAATAGATCAGTAAAGAAAATAGAACCTGATAGATTCAATAGAAATGAGGAGTGATGCTATCTCATGAGAGGCAAAGATGAGAATGTAAATTAAGAATAACCATTTGTATCTCCCTAAAAAAAAAAAAAAAAGTAAAAAACGTCTTCTAAATAAAAGGCATTATGTTTTTATGTTTATGGGAACTCTTGCTTCTTATGGTATGTATTTCATTCAAAATCAAATTGAAGCATACAACAGATTATTATACTGCTCTAGATAAGCACATAGCGAAGCATGAACTCAAAATAATAAAGTAAAATGATTACTGATAAAAATAATACATACAACAATTATTTTTAGAATTACATAAAGAATAAAGGCATTATCTCTAAATATTTCACTAAGTATGCCACATAAAAGTAGAGATGCTAGTTCATGTAACCATAACAAATTTGGAAAGTATTTTTTAAATGTAGAAAAATATTTTAACATCTGTATTATTATCTGATTCAAATCTCACAGTAACTTATTTAATACTTAATAGAGCCTCAGTTATTTTTATCTTTTCTCTATGTGGTCCCATATGGTAGCCACTAAACACATGTGGCTATTTAAATTTATTTTTAAATAAATTAAAATTAAATAAAATAACACGCAGGTCCTCGGTTACACTAGCCGTATTTCATGTGCTCAGTGCAGCTAGTGGTTCCTCTGTTGAGTAGTGAAGATATAGAACATACCCATCACTGTGAAAATTTCTATGGACAGGGCTGCAGAGACTGCTTGAGAGAACAATCATACCAATAACCAGGGTATAACCCTGTGCATAGATTCTAGAATCAAACCCCAATGTAGCGAGTCGGTTCAGGAATGGCTATTCCCATTTTATAGATTAAGATCCATGCCCAGAAAGATAAAATGCTTTTGCTGAAGTCATATATGGATCACAAGGCAGATCTATGAACTGAATATTACTAAAAACTATACCACTGCCACTAACTTAATCTTATTTAAATTGAGTGGATATAAACAATCTCCAAAAATACTTTGTATTGAAATTTAGACAAATGTTCAAAGGCTAACTGTATTGCTCAATACAGAATAACAGAAAAAGTGCAACAAATTCAGTAAATCAATCATCTGAAAACCTAATTAATCCAGCAGATAGTTTGGGTGAATATGCTATAGTTGTCAAGTTAATCAGTATCCACTGCCTGGCCTATACATGATAGACATAATGAATTTTAACTTACTCTACTTTATTTAGGAAAATACTACATATAAAGCAGTATTTAAAGGAGATCTTTACTATAAGTAAAAAGATGATTGCCAGACTGTTTTGAGCATAGAATGTATTTTGAAAAAAGACACTGTATTAGTAATAAAACAATTTGAGAAAAATAAGTGTCTTGAGGTACAGTTTCCTTTGTAGCTTGAGATTTCTGAATCTTTGACTTCCCTAGAAAAAGCACATAATATAATTATAGTATGTTATTAAGAACAAAATAATTATGTTTTATTTAAAATAGGTTGTCTGAATTTTCAAACTAGTTTCCCTTGTCCAACTGAGTATATCCTGTATGGCCAAGAAGAAAACACACATACCTACTCTTTCTCTACTTATCCCTAGATATTAATTCATATTTCTCTTCCTTAGCCAAACGCAAACACCAGCTCTTATCATATTCTGGCAAAGAGTTGGCCAACACTTCTATGGTCAAAAAATTTCAGAGCAAGAGTGACTTCAATTGTCAGAGATCTGCATACAAGAAGCACCACAGCAGAAACAGGCTTAAGAATTCACACAGGACCCACTGGGCAGCTTGCAGGCAGCACGAGAAAAACCTGGATGTATTGGTATAACCCTGTGAGGGACTTTCTGATCCTGATCCATAGTTTGGAGAGTCAGTTTCAAGAAATAGAAGGCTTTAGGGTTTGCTGCAGGGCACAGGATAACGGCAAAGCTCTTCCCTTTAATATTTGGTCAAGATCATGAATTTAAATTTTCATGATAACCTCACTTGTAGGCAGAATTTCTTTGGGTTATATTTTGAATAGTTAGGAAGGAAAAAAGTAACTCAAATTGTTTTTGGTAGGAATCAAAACTATCTGAACTAATTAAATGAAATGAAGAATGAAAAAATGTGCTCTAAAGGAGATTTTGCAGATCTGTAAGCCATAGCTCACTCTGCTCTTGAGGTAGGGGTATGTGGCATCAGAGCCCATCAGATGGCATTCTGTAACATAGACATGTACATAGCAAGTGATCATGAATATTTATTACCCACATGTATTATAATATTATATTTAAAGAGAACTATTGACTTCTAGCGTAATATAACACTATAAGCACTCAAATCTACTTCCCTTCTTTCCTTTTGTTTTAAAAATAATAAAATTATAACTGATGAAAGGGAAAAAAAGAAAAAGTAGCAGCAGAAGACCAGGAAATCTGAGAAACCAGGTAGAAAGTGAGCAGGTGACAAGCAAAAGAGTATGAAAAAATGCAGCCCAAAGTACCAGTAGAAAATTCTTACTTCCCACAGAACACAAAGGGCAAGGATGAGGCATAGTACAATCATCCTGAGAATTCATTAAAATCCACCACATAGAATGGGCAAGCTTGTAAAACACCTTCTCCTCTCACACCCTCTCCAAGTCACAGAGCATGCCTTCTCAAAGAAATGGCTTTTACCCACAGGATAAAGTCTAAGATGTGCATTATTAGTCTAAGAAAACAAACCATCTGTCTGGAGAAAGCACCTAATATGGTGTAAGAATGTGAAAGTTAAGCAGAACAGAGTCTAGAGTTAACTCCCAGCTTCAATTACAGACTGCAAGTTAAGTCAGAAATGTCAAAGTAATACTGTCTTCACTTTGGCAATACTGGCAATTTGGGGCACTCAATACTGAAAAGAAGACCCTAAAGTGAAGCCTGCGTCTCAACACATTCTCATTTAAGGGAGAAAGTTATGTTGAAAGAAATCTATACAACCATGCAGAAAATTTACCCCAGCTACTAGTCCTATTAATTAGCCTCATCTTTCATTCATATATTAAACCAACAACCAAAAATAGACATTTAAAGAAAACCAACAACATAGAACAGAGTAAAAAGACTACCAAAATGTAACAAGTTGCAAGAAATGAAACAGGTAAGTCCAGGAGTAGAAGAAAGCTTTAAGAATCTTCTAATTTATATCCTCAGAAAAATTTTAGTGGATCCATAAATCTACTAAAAATAGCCTCCTAGCTTTTTAAAGGCTATCATTATAGCAGAGAATCAATGGATTAAAAAAAATAGATATTTAAGTTTATTATTTGAGAAATAAAGATAACAACTGGAAGAGCTCAAAATAATAGCAAAACTAGCAAAAATTGGTAGTGGTGAAATATTACTAAATTTCTATTCTTTTTATAGCAAAGAGTCAACATATTCTATCTATAGTTGATAAATCAAAACATTGAAGCAGTATGTTTCTAATGATAATATGCCGTAGCAAGTTCAGAGTTAACACCAGTTATTTGGAGCAAAAATGATATCATTTGAATTCAGTTCATTTTTCACATCAACTAGCATATATTCAATATGCTTGGAAGTCTTTCTAATGACAAATTTAAAGCAGTAACCAACCACCAGAAAAGTAATCCCCTTCAGATCCCAAAGAAAAACGTCTTGGGGAAAATGTGAATTGTAAGTTACTTGAGGGCAGAGAGTATTTCATTTTCCATTTTCAAGAGATATAAAAACATAGAAACTATATAAAAGGTGTTTTCTTCTGGATCTGGGGGTGAAGAGCCACCACTTCTTTACATTTTTGGACCATTTTGTATATACTTTTTAAATGTCGTGCAGGCATTATTTAATCCTTTAAAGTATGTTTAAAAATTTAATTCAACTATGGGGCTGAGACTAGGTAGTTAAAAAACTAAATGAGCTTAAAATAAATATTAAAAATACTTTTTAAAATGAGGATATGAACGTCAGAATTGTCAATAAGACACTAAGAATGACAGATTTTATTATCTCACATTCAAATCAGCAGCTAATTTGAACTTTGAGAGACTAATGTATAACTTACTAGTGACAGAATGGTTTCCTCTTTCTATGAAGGTTTAGGAAATACTTCCATATTTCTACCTTTGGCAATGAATTTCCTCAACTATTTTATTCATGTATTGTTAAAAATACTGACAATAGAAATCAGTATAACCTAAAATGAATTAATCACAATTTTAAGAATTACTATGTTTTTATGTGTTTACAGCTGGTTTGTTTAATTTAGTGAGAATGAAACATCTAAAAACTTAATATGAATTAAATAATGAGTACCTACTAAACTCAGCATGTAAATAATAATGGTTAATTAAGCTTTACTGATACTAGTACTAGTAGTACTTTGTTAGTAAAACTGCCTTTACTAGTACAAACTATGATTTATAAATGGGCAGCAATAGCAAGAAACTTTGTTAACTCAAAAGAAATTATTTATAGTAAACAATATGTTCTTAGAAATATATTTAAGCAATAAGTAGAAGAACAAGATATGAATGATGTTTAGAATCTTGACATATCTCAAATACCTGTTCTGAGGAAAAGTTTCCTTCAAAAATCAGTTAAGATGGAAATGCATCCGATCAGATACTGATATGTATCACCGTTTCAGAATTAAGTAACAGAAATAATTTAAATTAACATATATAAGCATTTCATATATTTTTAAAAATATTAAGGAAAACCAAATAGTTAACAAGTAACACTATGACAAGTCATGATTAAATGTATTATAAATGCAAATATTGTTTAAATATATGTGCATATTTAATGCATGAATAAAAGTCATCAAGCATTCTGTAAAGAGTCATTTAATTTAACAAATGATAATAAGTATTTATAAATATAATCTTCATAGAAGAGTAAACATCACTAAAAGTATTTCCAATAATTCTCACTATAACAAATCTCTTTACTCCCTACACCCCATAAATCTTTTTACTCCTGAAATACTTGTATATCAAGACTAAGTGACATAAAACTTTTTAAACATAAATTATAAATTTTATTTTTCAATTACAGTTTGCATACAATATTTTATTAGTTTCAAGTATAAAACATAAATATGATGACACATAAATAACTTAAGAAGTGATCACTCCCATAAATTTAGTACCCATCTGACACCATACATAGTTATTACAATCTTATTGACTATATTCCTTATGCTATACTTTACAGTCCCATGACTATTTTCTAAATACCAATCCCTTCCTCTTTTTAATCCCTTCCCCTTTTTCACCCATCCCCTAAAAATCCTCCCATCTGGCAACCCTCAAAATGTTCTCTGTATCTATGAGTCTGTTTGTTTTATTTATTTTGTTCTTTAGATTCCACATGTAAGTGGAATATCTTCTTTCATCCCTTTATCTTCAGTCTGTGTGTGTGTGTGTTTCATTGTGAAGTGAGCCTGTTATAGGCAGTATATGTAAGCAACTTGTTTTCTTATCCATTCAGTCTCCCTATCTTTTATTTTAAATTTATTTAAATTAACTTCAAGTATACAGTACATTGGTTAGACATCTATATAGTTTGTAAAATGATCACCCCAATTGCTCTCTCCCTCCCCTGACTTCCACCTAATTAACATATTAATACTAACTGCATTTCTTATGCCGTGCTCCCCATCCCCATGACCATCCACTAGCTACTAATTTGTATTTCTTGAACCCTTCACTCCATTCTCCCAGACCCCCAAACCCCCTCTCCTCTGTCCGTCACCAAATTGTCCACTATATTTGTGAGTCTGTTTTTGATTAGTTTGTTCTTTTTATTCCTTAGATTCCACATATAAGTGAAATTATATAGTGTTTATCTTTCTATGTCTGACTTAAATACCTTCTAGGTCCATCAAAATAATATCTTTTTCCATCTCCTTCCTTTTCATATGTAGGGGTCTTGTTTTCTTATCCTTTCAGCCACTCTATCTTTTGGTTGGAGCTCTTAATTCTTTTCCATTTAAGGTACTTATTGATAGGAATGTAGTTGTTACTATTCTTTGTTCTTGTTTTTGATACATGTCTTTTCTTCTTAATGAAGTCACTCCAACATTTCCTGTAATAAATTCTTTTATGGTTTGGTGGTGATAAATTCCTTTAGTTTACTTTTGTCTGGGAAGCTTTTTATCTGTCCTTCAACTCTAAATGATAGCTTTGCTAGATAAATTAATCTTGGTTTTAGATCCTGGGTCTTCATCTTGTCAAATATTTTTTGCCAAGCCCTTCTGTCCTGCATAGTCTCTTTTGAGAAATTAGCTGCCAGTCTTATGGGTGTAACCTTATAAGTAACTGTTTTTCTCTTGCTGCTTTTAATATTCTTCCTTTATATTTAATCTTTGGTATTTTAATTATGATGTGTTTTGGTGTGGATCTCTTTGGGTCTCTGTTTTTGGGAATTCTCTGAGCTTCCTGGGGTTTTATGTCCATTTCTTTCACTAGGTTAGGCAAGTTTTCCATCATTATTTCTTCAAACAGCTGTTCAACATCTTGATTTTCTTCAGTTAAACAGATCAGATGGATATTTGGATTTTTAATAGTGCCCCATATGCTCCTTAAATTATTTTTATAGTCTTGGCATCTTATCTCTTGCCATTCTGATTGCGTGTCCTTGGCCTTCCTGTCCTCTAGATAAGGCATTTCATCCTTTTCTTTTTTCACTTTGTTTATTCCTTTGTTTATTAGATTTAATATACTTCTCATCTCAGATAACGTGTTCTTCATTTCAGACTGGTTCCCTTTTATAATTTCCATTTCCATTTTCATCTCTTTGTTGAGGTTCTCACTGAATTTATCTACACTTCCCAAATGTTCATTGAGCATCTTTATAACCAGTGTTTTGAATTCTGCATCTGTTATATTACTTGACTCCATTATATCTGGATCTCTATTCTGTTCTGTCATATGGTTTCTGCTTTTTTGTCTTCCCATTTTGGCTGCTTTCCCGTGTCTGTTTCTATGTACTAAGCAAAGCTCCTGAGTCTCTTGGTCTTATTAGTGTGAATTTGTGAAGTAGGTATCCAGTGGCATAGTCCTGAGAGGCATTCAACTGCAGGCCAATTTTAACCCAAGGCTCTACCCCTCTGGGGCTGCCTGTTAAGATTCAGCAATCAATCCACAGAAATCAAGTTCAGCTGCCTCTAGTGTAAGTCTAGAAGCTGCTCAGCAAGAAAAACCTGACTCGCTGAGGATATACCTGATGTGGCTTGGGTGGGACCATGAGTTGGGGGAGGGAGGGTTTCAGAGAATCCTCTGGGCAGAGCAACCTCTGTTATCTAGTTTGATGATGTCTCAGCTATGGTGGCGCTGTGTCTGCGCATTGGGAGTGGAGTGGGCTCAACAGGGAACAATGGATACTGCCGTCACTTCTGTACAGAGCAAGTCTCGCCTCGGCCCTCACTCCGACAATGTCTCCTTGTAAGTCTCTGGTTCCCCCTGCGCGCAACCTAATCAGCACTGGTGCTCAGAGAGAGCAGGTCTGTCATCGCGAAAATCCGCTTGCGGGCACAGCTTCTTTAAGAGGCATCTGCCACTGCCAGTGCCGCAGCCTCTGTCTCACTCAGCCGCTCGGGACTGGGCAGCCCTGCGTCCTCACCTTGTCCTATCTTCTGCTGTTGCAGGGCGATTTCCTGGATTTCTCCCTAGTTGTATGGCTTATTCGTCTTGATCCTAGATGATTTTTCCTTGATGCTTGTTCCTTGTTTCCGTCACAATTTTGATTTGGTCGTAGAGGGATAAACAGAGCCTCTATCATCTACACCATCCCCTCCCCTCTTAACGTATCTTCTGATTGGAATATTCAATCTATTTACATTTAAAGTAATTGTTGATAGATATGTAGTTATTGCCATTTATCATTCATATTTTTTAATCTTTTTTTTTTCTTCTTAAAGAAGTCCCTCTAACATTTCTTATAATACTGGTTTAGTGATGATGAACTCCTTTAGTTTCTTCTTATCTGGAGGCTCTTTATCTGTCCTTTGATTCTAAATGACAGCTTTTCTGGGTAGAGTGACCTTGGTTTTCATCATTTTGAATATTTCCTGCCAATCCCTTCTGGCCTGCAAAGTTTCTGTTGAGAAATCAGCTGAGTCTTATGGGAGCTCCCTTCTATGTAACTAACAGCTTTTTTCTTGCTACTTCTAATATTCTCTTCTTGTCTTAAAGCTTAGACATTTAATTGCTGTGGATCTCTTTGGGTTCATCTTGTTTGGAATTCTCTGTGTTTTCTGGGCTTTTATGTCTATTTCCTTCACCAAGTTAGGGAAGATTTCTGTCATTATTTCTTCAAATAGGTTTTCAATTCCTTGCTCTCTCCCATCTTCTGGTACCCCAACTATTGGCATGCTTGATGTTGTTTCAGAGTCCCCTTAAACTATCTTCATATTATTGTATTCTTTTATCTTATTGTTGTTCTGGTTGGGTGTTTTCTGCTACCTTATCTTCTAAATTGTTGATTTAATCCTCTGCTTCATCTTATCTGCTGTTAATTCCTCCTAAGGTATTCTTCATTTCAGTTATTGTATTCTTCATTTCTGACTGGTTCTTTTTTGTTTTCTATCTCGACTTTTATATTTCTATCTTTTTATTGAAGTTCTTACTTACTCAGTTCCTCTTCCTCCAAATTCATCGAGCATCTTCATAACCATTGTTTTGAATGCTTCATCTGGTAGATTGCTTGTCTCCATTTTGTTTAGTTCTTTTTCTGGAACTTTCTTCTGTTCTTTCATTTCGGACATATTTCTTCATCTCCATGTTCTGGCTTATTCTCTGTGTTTATTATATTAGGTAGGGCTTCTATGTCTTCCAGTTTTAGGAGGGTGGCCTTATGTAGTAGGTGTCCTGTGGGGCCCAGTGGTATACTATTCCCTGGTCACCTGAGCCAGCTGCTCCAGGTGTGTCCCTTGTATGGGTTATGTGTGCCCTTCTGTTGTAGCTGAGCCTTGGTTGCTGTTTGCATTTCAGTGGGAGGGACTGACCCTTGGGCTGATTGGCTGTGAGGACTGGCTGGTGAGGGGCAGATACAGTTTTGAGGTGGCCTCTTCTGTAAGTCCCCAGTTGTTAAATTTCTGTTCAGCTAGCCTTCAGGCGATTCCCAACGATCATAGTCCTTTAGAAACTTTCTTGATCAGTAAGAAAAAACTACCATTAGGTGGTACATGGAGAAAAAAAGTAAATATTGCTTACTATTACATTTTCACTCAGAATCATACTTCCTTCCTGATTCTATGAAGAGATAATTAGATTAAGCACTATGAATGATAAAACAAAATTCCACAGAAGCAAAAGATTACTCTTTAAAATATCTATTATGTGCCAGACACTGGGTTAGAAGTACTTGTAGACATTTCTCATTATTTAGCTAAATAATTATTTCCCTCCAAAATAATAATCTAGCAACGAAAAAGCTGGAGCAGCTTTCCATTCCATACAGATTTTATGGTAGCCAGATGAAACTTTGTTATCCAGGACATCATATGGTCTTGATGAACTCACCACCCTGGCTATCAGGAGGAGAGAGAGACTTGAGTGGGTAAAGGCAAGAAGGTGAAAAAGCCTTAAGAATATTTAGTGCTGAGTGGATATTTTGATTATTTTTGAGAGTCAGTTAAAAACGGGGAATAAAAAGACACTTGGCAGGAGGGGGAGATTTTAGAAAAACAGAACAAACAAGAATTCTAAACAGTGTTTCAACTGTCAAACAGAAGAGAAGATTTAATGAGAATAGAAAATTTAATGAGAGTAAAGTGTTGATTTGAGAAAGATAAAGAAATATATACTAATAGGAAATATATAGGATGTTATCAGATTGAAAAAAATCAATTGTTTGAGTACATAAGTTGGAACTTTGCCCGGTGATTATCAAATCTGTTTGGTGCTCTTATCAGAAGTGGGCGGAGTTGAAAAATCCCTGGCTTAAGAGAGGTAAAGAAAAGGGAAGTCAAAGTGTTCAAGACCACTAAAATGAGTGAAATACCTGGGCATTCTTCTGATGTGGTGGAGGAAGCTTTATATTATTTAAAAAAAAAAATTAAGTTTATTGGGGTAACATTGTTTAATACAATTATATAATTTTCAAGTGTACATTATAATTTGACATCTGTATATTCTATTGTGTGTTTACCACCCAAAGTCCAGTTAGGAAGCTTTATTTTAAACAATATTTAAAACCCAGAAGAATGCCATAAGTGGTATGATGTAAAGGAGAGATCTTGGAGTCAGACAGTCCTGAATTTGGATCTCAACTTAATCATCTACTAAAATGTGACCCTAGACAAATTATTTTACTGCTGAGTTATGCTTGGTTTCCTCAAGAGAGAAAAAAAGGTATGTATAGGTATAATAAAAATTACTGCAAGGGGCTGTTGTACCTTAAAGAGGGGGCTTCTGCCAACATGACCACACTGCAATTTTGCCTCATAAAAGCTGACATACTCAATACTTTCACCAAAACCCCAAAAGAGGGCAAAACAGAGAAACAATTTAATTCAGTTTGGAGAGCTTCAACAAATTTGCTTAGCAGGGAACAGAAAACTAAAAAAAAGGAAAAAGATTCTTTTCGGCAAGTTAAAATGAATTATTTTTAGTAAGAATGATATGGAAACTCCTTGTTTGGAAGTCACATAATTATTTGGAGAGAATACACTACTTCCAGTCATTTACCACTGATTCCTGAAATTCTACCACCTAAGGTCCACTTTGTAAAGCAGAAATATTAACTGCTATAAACAGGCTCTAAAAACAGGTCCCTATTATGTCTTTTATTTTTACTTTTTAATTAATTAACTTTGTTTTCCTTACATTTTAGTTTTGATTTTATGAACAAAGAGCTTTTTGATTTAAGGATATCTTACCCTGTCATATTTTTGCATTCATACCGTATAATACTAAATGCAGAATCAAGCAGTTGAATGTACATCTAAGGACAATTTCAGTGGATGGTTTATTGGATTGCTCTTAAAATTTTAAACAGTGAAAAAGAGACTATCATAATATTTCTACATATATTTCAATCCAGTTACATTTTATGTTTTCACTAAAAGTTTTTTTCTAAAAAGTAAAAAGGTTTATTTTATTAATTACTAAAAATTAACCAATTACTTAAAAAGTTCAAAATCTTAATGTATCTAAATGTTTAATAAAATAATTAATGTCCTTCGGATCTCTATTAATCCATTTTAAATTTCTGAAGGGAAATAAAGAACATTCACATTGTGACTATGTTATTAGAGTCTCTTATGAGAAAAGAGTTGCAAAATTTTAACTCTAATGAGTAGCTATTCTTTTAACTAATGATATCATAGAGTATAAAATGTGGTGAGAATAAAACTGTCATAACTAGAAAAATTTAAAAACCATGATACACCTTCCTTTTTATACAGTTTGTCCTAGAAACAGAAATCGCTAAAAGGTGATATAAAGTTTAGATTTAGACATCATAACACTGAGGGAGTGGGACACAATGGTAGACCAAGGCATAAATAGATCTAATGAATAATATAAAAAAGGTAATAAACTTGCTATGAGTTTACTCATCTTCAAATGTCTGTCCAATTCAGATGAAAATGGGTTTCTAGTCCCTTTAAAGATAAATTACCTTCATTTGTACCCCTGATGCCAGCACTTTCCCCCATCACCTTTCAGACTGTTTCAACATTTTATTCTTTTCCTTTTTGCATTTTCATCTTTTCGTTTCTACGCCTCCTCTCCCCAAGATCTTTTCTCACTTTTGCTCCCTCTCAAGGCCCCAGCCTATCATTTTCCTTTTAATCAGCTTTTTCCCCAAAGAAATAGTGGATACTACTTGTCCTCTCTACATATACTCTCTTAGTTACCATTCAAGTCACTGACGTTAAAAACATTCTTGCCAAATTAGATGACTTGCATCATGTTTCAGTCTTAAAATCACTGTTCAGTCTGTGATAATGCTTTTAAAATATCTCTTAGCTTAAAAAAAAAAAAAAAAATCTCTTCTATTGTCCTTTGACTGCTGGTTTTTGGTTCCCTACTGTCTTAATCACATTTTTCTTGGTTCTTCTTTCTTCCTTACCCAATGTCTAGTCTTACAACTTTTCTATGGTTGTCTTCCATTTTACACTCTCCTTCAAAATTATGGACTCTAGGGTCTACGGCCATGCCAACCTGAACGAGCTCGACCCCATATGATCTCGGAAGCTAACCAGGGTCGGTCCTGGTTAGTACTTGAATGGGAGACCACCTAGGAAGACCAGGTGTTGTAGGCATAAAAAATAAAAAATAAGGGATTGTAAACTTACAAGGTCCTTGCAATCTGTGAGGTCAACCAAGGGTTGCCTTGCCTAAAAACATAAAAAAAGATAAAAAAAATAAATTATGGACTCTAGTCTCCTGCATATGGTATAATTTCCAAAAACATATCATCTCTGATTGTTAACTGTGCCCTGAACAGGGTTATCCCACTGGAAATATAAATATACTTCTCAAACAACACTTATTATCACCTCCAACTTCCTACCGCCTACCACCAAGTCTGCAATTCTTCCTGTGTTCTAGACATTACCAGGTTCACAATCAGCCAAATACAAATATCCAGGCACAAAATTCCAAGGATCTCAATTTTTTTCTGTTCTCTAATTGCAACATAAATTTTGAAATTAAAGTGTTCTGTTCTCTCTTAAATCTGTCCTCTTACTTTTTATCTTGTCCTTCCCCTAGTTAAGATTATCATTCTTAATTTTTTAGATGATACCCTCTTAACCTAGACACATAGATTCCAATATTTTTCTAGTTTCAATTACTTCTTCCTATTGCCCTCAAGAATATCTTTAAAAAGGAAAATCTGGTTATGTAATAACCACTTTGTTGCTCAAAACTTTATAGAATTTTTAAGGTCCTTAAAAAAGGGCACTCAAAACTTCGAATTTTGGCATTCGTCCATATTTAAAGACTACATATATCAATATTTTCCAATAATGTTCTCCAATTACCCACATACATTACATTATACTATAGCTTGTAAACCACTTATTCTTTTCTCTCTTCTATAACTTAGCTTATTCTGTTCCCAATGCCTGGAATGCTCTCTATAGTTCTAGTGTGGAGAACATCTGCTATATTTTGTTTGTTTTTTCAAAACTTCACCTCAAATAAACCCCTTCTACCTATCTGTCTCCAATTCCTCGGTACAATGATTAAATCTCGTTTTACAGTTTATATTGATTCTTTAGTCCTAAATTATGTATTTCCCATCTTCACAGTTTATATTTCTCAAACGTAGGTGATTACTCATTATTTTTCTGAAAATTTTTGTAATCTTGTGAGTTATTCATAGTATATGCTCCGTGAATATGTACTGAATGGAACTGAGTATCAGGGGGCTGTGTAAGAATAATTACGGAAATGAAGATTGGATTAGTATAGACATATGAGATCAAAAGAGTGATTAATCAGTGTGGACTACAATGGTGAAAAGGCATTCATATGGGATAGAATTCAGTGGGCCTAGTAAAACCTGTAAATTGTGATAAGCAGAAAAGAAAGCTACAGAGTGATAACAATATTAAAAAAAGAATAGGAAGAAAATGAGATATTACATGTTTGGAAACAGAAAATAGATATATAAGTCAAGACTCAATGTCTTTGTAAAATAATAGGGGAAAAGGTTAGGAAAGAAAAAGAGCCCACTTGGTCGAGGGGGTGGTGGGCAATTACATGATTACAAGCCTTAGATTTGTAGTTTTATCTAGCAGACTCTGGGCAGGTATTAAGGTCTATGAACAATTTATGAGACAGAGAAATAGGAGCAATTATTTATCATATGATCGTCTGAATAAAAAAAGTATGTGATAATACTATTAATAATAGTGAAATTGATTGTCCCAAATATTTTTAGAACTTTTCTAGAAGCACAATTTCTCATTAAAATTCTAATCTCTGTATTCATTTCTATAGCTTTAAGTAGTCAATTTACAACAAGTGCTATGAATATATTTTACAGGATCTAAGTTGCATGTCATAGATTTAGCATTTTCATCTGGTCAATTAAATAATTCATTCTGAGCTTACCTATTTAAATGTTTGACATCTCAATATCAGACTTAAAATATTATCTCCTTTCCTTTGTATTTTAAGGATGATGCACTATTCACTTATTTTCAATTGTTAAGATATAGCATTTTTCTGATGGATAGTAATCAGACCTGAAAGGCCAGAGAAACTCTCTTTTTTTGTCTTTATAGAGCAACTGATTTTGCTTAGGTATGTAGTCTAAATAAAAAGAAAATGATTGTAAAGGATTAAGACTCTGTAACCATTAAGCTTATTCCTTTAAATATTGGGAACTAAACTAGGAATGTACTGCATACCTTTAAAAAATAATTCTTTTTTCTAGTTGAAGTCCTAATAAAAGAATGCAAGCAATAAATCAATAGTCTGGGATTCACAATTTACTTTAAAATGTTTCTCGGGGGTTCACTGAAGATTCTTGAATTTTTCTTTTCTAAAACCTCAATCTATAAATAAAACTATCTCACAGATCTGATTGAGATCTTAAAAATGTCTTCAACAAACCACAAGTAGTCAAGTAATATGTATGGTAATTTTAAAAGTGATCATGAAATCTTTCGGGTTTTCAAAACCTTTTCATAGGTAAATGTGATTAGCAATATTTGGAAAAGCTGAGTGTTTTCCTGATTTGACAGATATATAGAATTAAAATTAAAATATATAACCTGCCAAAATTAATATTTATGAAACGGCTCAAGACTAAAGAACTATCATTTCGACAATAGCTCCCCCTTGAATTCAATAAATAATGGTAATATATTAGGGAAGTCACTTATTAGTTTTCTTAACTGTAAAATAGAGAAGAATTAGATGAATCATAAGGCTGCTTGTAGCTAAAATATTCTATCAGTCCATATAGGACAAAAATGCATGTTGGGTAGCCATCCCCTACTCTTTATTTTGGCAATGCAATAACATGGCACAGCCTTCTAATAAAACAGAGTGACTACTCAGGTAATATATAAAGAGACAAAGGTAAACATGCAAAATATATATATATATATATTTTCTGGCCTTAATATGTGAGAATATAAGAGCTAAGCAACTTATAGGCAACAAGGATTTAGAGATAAAACAATAGTACATGTGTTATTCATATTATTTTATTTATTTTAATTTTGCATTAATTACCTATGTTATCAGAAAAATATCCACTAGGTATGCATATATAATGCTTTAGAAATATTAAACTCCTAAACCTTTTGAGCTCATATATAAAATTTTGATTTCACCATTTTATCAATACTATCTACCTCCAAAATTATACAACCACATGTAAATTTATGAATTATGCTTAATTTAATGATAATTTATCTCTCAGATATATACTTGATGTCTCCCTTCTCTGTAATAACTCTCAAGATATTCTGACTTAAGGTACTTAAGTAAGAACTCTTAAGTTCTCTTATTCTCCTTCTATATAGTCTGTTTTTAAGCCAGACTAAATATTTTACATATAAAATTCTTAATTAAAATTAAGATATTATATTGTTATTCTTAAAATATTAAACATATAACCTGTGTAATTGGAGTATGCCATTATAATTAGTGCTCTGGATTAGTGCTCTGTCAATATTACAAAATAACTCTTAAGAGAGAATAGGAGACAGTTCTGCTGGAATGGTAATCATGACTTCAGGGAAAAGAGCTTACAAATATGGTTCCATGAGCATTTCATATTGTTCCTTAATGTTGAATATTACAAAAGTTCCATCTGGAAATACTTAACTTGGCCTGACTTTATTCATTAGCTTATCAGTAGTGTGAATCTATTTGCACCAAATTTATCTTTATTAGGAATATGATAAATTCGAAGTAAAAAAATGCAATTTAATCTAAGTCATATGATGCATTATATGATTATAAAATGACAGAATTCTGTTAATAGTAAGCCTTCTGAATTTCATTGGCTCACGATTTAAAGTACAGCGTGTACTTTCAAGTTTAAGTTTCAATGTCAATGAGAACCATGTGATCCTTAATGTAATGTCCTATGTACAAACGAAAATTATATAAAAAGTCCAGCATTTTAAAAATATTTTCAAGTAAATACATTGCTGCATGGATGGTGCCAGTAATGAATATTTGATTCCATAATTTGTTAATCCTGTGTATAACAAATAACTCATTTGCCTAATGAAAATTACAAATTTAAAATTTAACTTCAAAAAGAAGAGAAAGAAAAATTACAGACAGAATTCAATAAAAATGCATGCACATTCTTTTACATAATTGACCATTAAGATATGTATATGTATGTTCATGTGTGCACGTGAGCTCACGAGCCCCCGATTTATACACTATGATGACTTGTTTTTGTGCCTTTCACTTACCATTATCCTAAAATAAAATGATGTAAAAATATTTCTATAAACAGAAATACAAATAATAAATATGGAATATGCCTTTATTATGTGATGTTTAGAAATATGCAATGACCACAGAGTAAACTGTTAGAAGTTAATGCAGATTATATTTCATATTTGTAAAGACTATCATTAACAGCTCATTACAAATAATTTTATAATGTGAAAAAATATATAGTCTAAATGAGCACCATAAATTTACATTATTGCTGCACATATATTCTGATGCGTGTATCAATTTATTTGGTGAAAAATATATTAACAACAAAACCAGATAACTAAATAAATAATCCTTTCATCAGCCTCCAATTTCTGCCATACGAATGCTTTAGTGAATCAGCAAGGGGAGTAAATTATTCATTATAAATTTCAAAGAGAAGTCTCCATTGAAAAAGCTCTGCTACTGGTTCTTCCTGGAACCAACATCAAGAGAATTCATGCAATCTCAAATATTGCAATAAAATAGGTGAGAAGCACTCACTCAGGAGAGGTGTTTAGAATGAACTGAGCCAGGGAGCTACATCTCAGCTGAGTGAGGTGTACAAAGATAATTATTGATATCTTGAATTACAGTAGAAGAGAAAAAGATTAATCAAGAAGTTGCATACAAATGTCAGCCAAGGCTTTAAAAACAGAAACCTATGTTCTATTTCCAATAAAGAATCTAGGAGGTTATAACAGTAGCCCTAAACATTGTCACTATGTTATATACAGCTCTACTGGCATTAAAAAAATCAGCTTTAAGATAAGAACTGAAATATTTGATTATTCTAAGGTTTATTTCATACCAAAGAACCTAGTATACACCGATACTATCATAATAGTGAATAAAACTACTCAAAATAAACATGATGAATTAACAAGTCTAATTTGTACTGCTTCATAATGAACTTAAATTTATACTACCACAACTTTACACTAATAGCAAAGCATTAAATCTTGCAATATAGGTTTTATACGAAGAACTCTCCAAAAAAATTACTGCATCATCCCTGGCTAATTGTTGCCAGTATGTTAGTTAATAAGTTAGTTAGTAGGTAGTAATTTGTCTTTAACTTGTGGTTAGTCTTTGCTAATACAGGTATAACTGAGAAAAGAAGAATACACTGGAGGTAATATGGCACTGTCACTTGTATTTCCTAACTTTGAATATTCCTGCTCTCTAGCTGGATACAGATAATTGAGGGGACACTTTTCCTCATTCTTTAGTCACAACTTTCCTTGGCTTCCAGGACATCATTTAGGTTTGGGGAATCAGGGTTCTTTCTTTTCCAGGTTGCTATTTTCCACATAACAAATCAGAAAACATTTGGATAACCCTGATTTTTTGAGTAATTAAGTCAGTGTTCAATTAATGAATATCAAGACTTTCTTCTCAGTAAGGAATATTTCCCATCTGTCTTAGTCATGAACAGCAGTACAATGCCCAATGTCTCTTATTTAGTGTTAATACCAAATATATATTTAAATTTACGTCAACTAGAATTGCCTCTGGTTCAAGCAATAGTATACTGATGCTACTGCAGATACTGAGTTGAACATCTATTGCACACTTCCTATGTGTTAGTCATCTTGCTAAGTATTTTTTGGGGTTATCAAATTTAGTCCTATTACTATCTTATGAGGTAGATACTATTACTGTCCCAATTTTACAGATTAAGATCATGAAACTAAAAAAAGATCAAGTAATATCCAATCTAGAAAGCTGATTCAAGAGCCGAATGGATAGATTATTTGGTGCTGGGTACAATTTATTCAAAGCCTAAGAGAAATTAATTTGGAACAAAAAATAAATTCTTTAAAACTATCACTATTGCCTTTTTCTTATTTCTTCCAATCCATGATTCCTTTCGAAATGAAACATTCAGGAGGCAATCATAACAGAGTAAAGATCTATAGGGAGAAAGATTCAATGTTGTCAATGCAATTTAATTTGAATGAGATATAAACCAGCAGCCCAAGACTCGTCAAGTGTCATTTTTAGTTTATAGGTCCAACAAATTTTGCTCATCTAAATATTCATTTGACCCAATGCTACAGGTTTTGAAAATAAGACCAAAAAGGCAAAGACTCTAAGCATTCAACATAATTGCTTTAGCACTTAGAGCTATCCTGCAGAGCCCTATGTAAAATAGCATTCACTGAGGTGTAAAAACCTGTAGGCAAGACTAACAATAAGATTATCTGCAGGTAGGTGTTAATGAGGCCATTCAGGCAGATGAGGTAACAACAAGGTCTAGTTACTGAGGAGTGAACCTGGGTTATGATTGTGGGGCAGGGTAGCCAAAGATTGTGAAATTTAGGATCTTGGTAGAGTTAGCCATTTGTAAAGCTGTTTGATATATCAGGGAAAAAGAAAGGCATCTATCCTATTACTAAAGTTTGAAAGAAAAATAAAATAAGTGAAGGGTTTTTTTTCCAGATTAGAGTTAAATATACATCATTTGAAAAAAATTGTGTGAAAAGCAAATATTAAAAGGTAATCTCTTACAATGAAGCTCTCTAGCTCTCATACTCCCATCTTATAAAGCCAGAACTTAGTGCTTTTCCCTCTAAAAGTAGAATATGTAGTAGAGATATTATATTGTTACTCTCAGAATATTAACCATACAATCTATGGAGCCCAAATATTTCTTTTAAATATAATAGGTAGACAGAAGTTAAGATTACAACTTTCAGATAGAGATTATACGTAAACAATTATTACTACCCAGTATTACAATGAACTAGTAAAGACACAATAAATATAATCAATTTGTGGGTACATAAAAGTATCACTATTGTCAAAAACATGATAATAAGGAGGTACAATACACAGATAGCGGCTAATGTCTGATGGCTACTTATATACCAAAACACCAGAAAATATTTTATTGCATTTTTGTTAGGAACTTGATATAATAAACACCTGAAAAAGGATGGTATGATGGAGAGCTTTTGAAAATGTCGAATATCAAGTATGTAACATTACTTATTTCTTTAAGGTAATAGGGCTTTAACCTACATTTGGTAATTGTAAGTGACTTTTTCCCCTGCAATTTATAGCACTTCAGGCTTATTAATAAACTTTTAAGATTTTTATTTTTTTAAGTGAAAGTGGGTAGTAAAAATTAAATTAATCTGCTAACTTGGAACACATGCCTCAAAATTTTGGCTTTTTATTTGTGACAGTTGATCAACCATGGAAGTAATATGTGTGATATTAAATTAATCCATTTCATTTATAGGGCATTTTGTAGGATCACCTAAAAATTTATTACAATTTTTCTATTTTTAGAACTATTTTTAGAACAATAGAACCATTATAATGATTCATAATTTATTATAAATGACAGTTATATACATTATAAAAGAACATGGCTAATTGTAAGTATTTTTATCCTTTCTACACCTCTCTTTCTTTTAGCCCACCAGTAATCTCATGGTGCCTCAGACTTAGTGGAGTACCACTCTGGCATATTGGTACTTACAAAACTTAATAAATATTGACAGTCATGTCTGTCATATGGAAATTGTCAACAATAAATAATAGTATTTGTTTTAGTTTGCAACTTGATTTTAAATCACATTATGTAGCCATGTTCACCTACAGAAAGTTTATATCTAAGGTTGTCAATTAAAAAAAAAAAGCACCTACTTAATAATATGTAGTTGTGTCATGAAGCCAAGAAGCATTATTGCAAAGTCATTCAGTGACTAAGTGTCAAGTTTGGTGCAGTGCAGGGGTGGCAAACACTTGTCCATGCACTGCCATGCTCCCTCTCCCCACAAACCATGAAGGTCTCACTAATTCATCCTGGTACTCTGCCTTAGGGACTAATTGCAGTCTTGAACACATGGGACAAACTCAGATTCCTATTCAACTCAAGGCAGCCATGAACAATTTGTCATACCTTTGGAAAGACCAATAAATTGGTAATCACAATCTTTACATTTTCAGTGAAAATATAAAGATCTGACTATATATTTCTTTTTACATCAGTAGAATAATTTTTTTTTTAATGGTAGGAGTAGTTTTAGATAAAAAACAAATATTATTAGTAGTTAAGCCAGCTCATTCTTTAGTCTAATGAAAACAATTTTTCCATCAGGATTATTTAAGGAAAAAGTGTCACTAATTAGAAATATTGCCTGTTCCATTTCTTATGTACTACTTTTTAAAAGCATATTTGTGGATGAATCTTCTTAATTATTAAGTTAAAATATATGGTTATTTTTACAGTTTAACTTAAATTTATCTTTTTTTCAAAATATACAGAGAATATTTAGAAATTAAGATCATTTTAGTCTTTCACATAATTTTATATCGTTTCAGCAAAACTTACCGCTACTTTTTAATTTTTCTATTTTTCAAATGTTGTTCCTTCAAGGAAAGCTCAGGAGTTGCAAACACTTTAGGATTAAAATGAATGAAACCTCAAACTAGATAAAATCAGATCACTATGAAACCAGCTTTTATGTGCGAAATTTATTACCTATCTTCTGCATTCACTATTTCTATAACATATACATAATATTGCTGATTCCACTTCTACTTCTGTTACGCATCTAACATTTAAAAAAATGTTTCATGTTTATATATTTTCACAAAGAATAGCTTTCCATATTAATGACACTATTTTAATAGAGAAAAATCTTTCTTTTTTAAACTAAGGTATAAAATTTGATATTTACTCTTTATTCAGGAAGATAAAGATTATTTGTTTTTAAGAGCCTTAACTGTGTTATGTTCTATCAATTATATATTAGAAAATATTACAGATAGGATAGTAAAAATAATAAATTTTGGGTGAGTCAATTTAAGAATACTCTAGTCCAAGGAAACTAAATAAGTACCTCAATTCTAGAGAAAATAAGCAAAAATTCTATCTATATATGAAAATATGCATATGACTTACATATTTAGAGATTCCTTAGGAATACAAGTAGTATCCATGCTAAATAGAAACATGAAGTTGCTCTATTTAAAAATTCTTGAATGGCTACTTCAGCATTGCTATTCATTTCCAAGGCTAACTGGTATGGGAATTAGGTCACAAAAGCAATTTTCATTGACTATTGTAATCTAAAGAGGCAAATTACACTCCAGTGACAAAATATGTAAAAAAAAAAAGGCCTTGACATATTTCTACAGTAACTTACACAACATGGAGCAGCAACTTTTCCCTAAAATATGTATTGTATCTATCGATAATCTCTATCCATTTATATTCTGCATATCAGTACTATCTCAATAAATTATTCCTAAAAGTTCAAGAAAAGTGTAGTGGTGATACAGCCACATGCCTTTATATATTTAAGGTAAACTTTAATGGCATCGAGCATAGAAACTATGAACTATACATGTGATGAAATATAACTGATGGAAGAATATAAGAAGTAACAGGAAAACAAATAATTATATCTGTATCTGAACATTAGTCATGTCTTGATTATCTGCATCAATGGAAGGGAGTGGTTAATAGAAAATTATAGATAATCTACTTAGCGACATTCAGTCTATGGCCTTGTGCTTAGTAGTTGAATTTCTAAGTGCCCAGTGTAACTTACTGCAAATGTGTTGTGAGGATGCCCATCACCAGAAGAGTGGCCACAGATACATAATTTTGTTTCTGGAAGCAATTCCTAGATTAAACAAAGAGAATCAGGAGTTGGCTTTTTTTTCTTTTTTCTTTTCACTCTTAAGGCTTATGTTAATAATTCACTTATTTTAAAAAGGTTTTTTTGATTATTATCTTGGTAGGTCAACATAAATAAGACTATTCTATCTTTATCTCATAGTTAATAACAGTACAGATTTTAAAAATAGAAATAATTTGGCAGATGCAAAACTGAATATTTGAACACAATGAATAAACTACTAACCAAAAAATTCATTGATAGTCTACCATGACCTTGACAGGAATTCCACTTTCCATTTCTAAGCTAAAATTATTGCTAATGTTAAATAGATTTCAGTGGTACTATGATTTTAGAGTATGGGATATTATTTTTCTTAAAACTTCATCTCTTTAAAAAAAATAATGACTTGTCAATTATGACTAATACAAATGAACATAAATCCTGTTTTGTCATAAAATGTAAGAACAATCACAAGAATCTCTTTAAATAAACTGTCTTGACTATGCATTACTATAATACAAGTATTGGCATTAAACATACATTTAAGACAATGGAGGCAAAATCCACTATGTCTATTAAAACCTGTTGAATTGTGCCATGAAAACTACTCTCTACACTCCAATGTATAGTTTGCATTTCTATCTACAAAAGCAAAGTGATTATTTATTGATAAATGACATAGGATGTCATTTTTTACCTAAGTAGTGTTAGACATATCAAAGATTTTGTCTGAAGGGCAAAAAGACTACACTGCATTTGAATAGACTGTGTGACAACACATTCTTAGACTTCATGTATGATATGAAAGGACGATCCCCATTCATAAAATACACAAGGGAAATTATAAATATATCAGAAAAGAAGAAAAGCAAGGAGGGATGTGATTGGGGTGTCAGGGAGTATTTGTAGTGGTTTGATGCATGTAAATATTACATCTTATAAATAATTCTTTTCAAAAATATCTCTGAAGTTAAGGGACACTATTTAAGAAACGGATTGTAGATGCTTTATATGACTATATGCCATTTTTTCCAAGATAAGAGCAATATTAATTCAAACAGGAAAATGGCTTCCAAGATATTTCTTTCCTTCAGTATTCTATGAAGAAGAATGTCACCTGATGCTGGCAGATGAAGACTAAGGAAAAAATGTTCGTTATATTTTACTGTCAGAATCCAACAAACACATTTTCATCTAAATTATTTTGTCAACAGCCGTGTAGTACTCTTGCTAACCTTATTTGGCATCAGTGCATAATTAGATACACAGGGGTGTGACTCCAATTGAAGGTGTTGGCATTGTAGCACTCTGTGAAAATATTAACTATGAGGTTAACTCCAATTTTCCCTTCTTTAATTAAATGCACATGGTACTAATGAGGTAACCTACTGTTCCTTGATAGCACTAATTAGCTAAGAGGAGAGTACACTCTCACACTGCAATTTAAACCTAAAAATAAGGTTGAAATATGCTAATTGCAGGCAATTTAAAACAGTACAAGTTGAAGAACTAGTCATAATAAGAGAAACTGCTTTACAGCTAGGCAGCTGTAACTTTGGTTAAAATCAAAACAAGCTACATGATTTTTGGACTGCTATTTAACAAGGTCACAAGCATCCTAAAAAAAACATGCTACTCCATATCATAGCAATGAATCAGACTAACAAAAAATCCTCAAATCAATACTCATCTTACATAAAACAAAAATAAGTGAGCATCACAAGAACTCTGAAGGTGTCATGACACTATTTATATTTAACAGTGAAAATTAAGCTCCATAAATAAGCAACATCATCCTATACTGTTTCAAGAACACCCACATTACATAAAATATTGTACCTGTGTCTCCACCACAGACAAAACATGCTGAAGATTTGTCATTCCAATCACAGAGTTGGAAGGGAGGATATAAAGAGGTATAAATCTCAGCGCTTGAGGACTACATGAACAAGAAACTTCTAGACAATGTACAAGTACAGCGATAAAAATATACAAAAGATGCTATGGAATAAAATGGTGTAGTTACCAGTAAAAGGATACAGGTACAAAACATATCAGGATTTCATTACAAGGAGTTTTTCACTATATTTGTTCTACAGATTAGAGCTTTGGGATGGAAGTAGAGTGAAGCTTCACTGTGAGAGACAATATAATCCATTTCTAGCTCAAAAGACTCAGAAACATAATTTCAGTAGATCTAAGTGTAATTCAAATATATCTTCTTTAATTGTTTCTCGTTTTCCAAACATGATTTTGGCTGATAAACATTGAGATAACTTTTGATAAAAAGCAAGATTCTGAAGGATTCTCTGAACCATCAAAAAAGATATAATGTTTTGATTGGTGCAAAGCTATTTTCATTATTTTTTGATTGTGTAAAATCTCTGATATCACTTGTTTATTAAACAGAAACTTTGGTTAACTAAAAACACTGATTGTCTGACAATGGGAACTCTTTCTTATTACCACGGATAAAAATAAACGTATATTAAACTGATAGTCATTAATCTATTCTTAGGGACAAGAGAGAGAGAGACTGCCCCACACTGAGGACTCACAGTGACATTTTTCTGCTCTGGTCACTTTGCTTGCAAAATCATAAAATACATATAGTTTAAACTTTAGAAAGAGTTCAACAAAAAATAAACATAATGAGCTAAAATGCAAAGTTTTTGAAAATAAAAAGTCAACTTAATCTTAAGTTTACTGAAGAACAATAACAGAGAGAAGGGAACCCATTTGAAAGGCATAGAGTTTTAAGTAACTCCCAACTAATAACTCCTGGAGTTAAAAGTATGTGAGAATAAACTTTGTACTACCATTAGCCAGTCATCATGTATTTCCAAAAAGCTTGCAGAAACTGTGCTTTGAAAAACCCACCCAGCTTCTTCTGGCTGTCCTAGAGCTTTCTACAACTGAAAGAGACAGAATGTTGGCAAGAGATGCTAATAAACCTCCGACCAACCATGCTTTAACAGCTCCCTGAAGGTGCAGGTCTGTAAAGGAGTAGAAAGACAAATGAAATCAGTCATTTAGAAATGGGTCTCCTGGAGGCAACCTGACATAGTCCAGCAAATCACAGGGAAACACAATGTGAATGGATATTTTAAGTGTTTACATCTGTTTCAAATAAGCACCAAAGAACATTTTAACAGTGAAAAGGCCAAGACAATGTACTAGAATGGGCTTTCAACATTAACTTCAGAAGGAATCTATTCTTTAGTTAAATATGGATCATAGTAATTTTCTGTTAAAACAATAAAGAGTAAGTCATTTAGTGTTGAAAATAGGAATACTAGCTCTGGAGACAGTCTGCCAGAGTTTAGACCCTGACTCAACACTCGCTAGAAATGTGACCTTGAGCAAGATACGTAGCCTCTCTTGGCCTCTCTCTTTCTTAAAAGGAGGTAATAAGTAACACTGTCATATGATTATTAAATACATTGATTTGTAAAGTACTTAGAATAGTGCTGTTACCCATATACTTAATGTTTATTAGATATGGACTTAATATTTATTAGTTATCATTATTGCTTCAGAATAACATTCAATTTTTTCAAATAGAAAATTTATTAAAATCTTACTATGTGTAAAGGATGTAAAAATTCTGTACTCTGTAAAGGATATGAAAAATCGCAAGCCATTGTATCTATATTCGAATAGCTTTCAGTCTGTCATTAGAGTGTGTTTCCATTCAGTGACAAGGTAAAATGATTTCTAAAAGAATATGATTTTTTAAAAGTTGATGAAGGTATATTTTTTATAGAAAAGTAGGTATTATATGTTGATCTCTCTTGACAAGTGAAAATATTTTAAATTATAATTTGTTTCTTGAGGTTGGCTGAAAGTATGTTCAAATTTTTCTTTAACGTGTTAAAATTTTAGGGCCACAACATTTGGGGTATAATCTGAATGGTACAGTGGCCTACATTTTAAAGGCGTAAAAATTTAAAAGTGGACATTCTTGACATGATATAAAACAAAAACTACATTAAGTGGTTGATTGGTCTTTTTGCCACTCCAACTGTTTTAAAGTTTTTTGGTTTGTTTGAATGTTCTGGGGTCATTCATCACATATGATGGAAATTGTCCCAGAGACAGTGTAACCAGGATTGTACCAGGATGATATGAACAACTTCTTTGAAAATTCAAAGTACTTCATCCTTCCCCAGGGACCGTGTATGCCAGAAGACCAAATCAATATGAGCATATGCCTGAAGACTTTTCATTCTTCATTCTGAAGAAGGAGTTAGCCCTACCTTACATCCTTCTGTGCACAAGCTGCAAAACCCACGTATGATATTGAGCGGATCATGGTGTGGCCATCACGGTGTGGCTTTGCAGAGAAGGCAAATGAAGCCAGGGAGTCAAAATTATTTACAAAAAGTCCATGTTTTTATTTTTTAAAGCTGCCGTGCATCATATATCCTCCTGTACAGATTCTCAAACTTTAGCATGTAAAAAAATTTCTGGATAAGCTGTAATAATTACAGATTCAAGGCTTCATTCCTAGAGATTCAGATTCATAAGATCTTAGATAGGGCACAGAAATATGCATTTCAACAAGCATCTCGGTGACTATGATCACACTTTGAGAAACACTGTCTTCCGTGTTCAGGATACACGTGTGCCAGGTGATTTTTTTTTCATTGTTTTATTCTATTATTCAGCCAACACTTTTGCAATACCTACTATATACTATAAACTATATTAGTCATGTGGCTATAAAAGTGAATAAAAATTGTCCTTGCCTCTAAAGACAGTGGTAAAAACCAGTCCAGAAAATTAGGACGCAACTAAATAAGTGTCATTTGCAGGAGTTCCTAGCTTTTTGTGTGTTTTGAACTCCTTTGGCAATCTGGTAAAATCTAAAATAGCCTACTCAGAAAAATATTTAATTGCAAAAAATAAAATAAAAAGAATTAAAGAGGAAATCTGTTTACCTAATTTTCTAATTCCAAATTTCAATTCAGTTTTCAAAATATTTACAAAGCAACTTTTGTGAAATATTAATATGTACTTCTTTATTAATGCATTAAATTATAAGATATAGTGACAGGTTTCATAACCACTATAATTTTAAAGTAGTAATAAGCATTGATAATATTTCTAGATATTTTTGCCAACTGTGATGTGATATGAAAATGCCTTAATTGGTGACAATGTCACAGATACTGCTAATACTGACAATGTCACAAATACTGTGGTTTGTTACTTACATTCAAAATAAAAGAAAATATTTACTCTTAATTAGAAGTGAAACTGAGACTACTTTTTCCTCCATTTATGTTAATAGTCTTTCTGAAATCTAGATGGATCCTTGATCAAGACATCCTACATTAAAGACAAATACATTGTTGAAGAGGTAAAAAGTACAGCTTGATCATGTTGAAAAAAGTTATTTTCTAGCTGACTCCTAAGGAATGAGTAGAAATTTATTACTTGGGGAAAAAAGAGGCAGCAGAGAAGTAAGGGAGAATCCAAAGGATTTATGATTGTGCCTAAGAAATTTGATAATTTGGGTATAGCAGGAATGTGGTATGGATGGAGAGAAGTGATGAAAGATAAGGCTGGAAAGGTTAGTACTATGGAAAGTTCTGCTCATTAGACAAAGGATATTTCTGTTACGTCCTGAGGTAAAGGAGTGTAGTAGCTATTCTTTCTAGGAAACAAGAAAAGCATGAGTGTGTGGGATGTCTGAAATTGGGAAAAACTGGTGGCTGGCAGCCTAAGATGTCCAAAGGCTAACCAGAGAGTTATAGCAAGGACTGAATCAGCAGCATAGAGAAGGAGAAAAGGATACTCAATTTGAGGAGAGAGAAACTTCAGAGGATTTGAAGACAACCTGAGTGAATGAGTGATAGAGTGCACAATTAGGTACATTGAGATTAGACTGTGAGACCACTAGCAAGATAAGAAAATGCAAGAAAAATTTTTTTTTCAGGAATGAAAGAGAATTTGCTTCATTTGGAAATATTAAATTAGAGGTGACTGCAAGACATCAGATAGATATTTCCAGTAGACTTTGAGTACGTGAGCTTTAAGTTTAGGAAAGAAGGCAAGATATATAGATGTCTGAGATTTCCACCCTACATGGCAATAACTCCGCGAGAGTAGTTAAGTTGTGTCACTGCGATCATCTAAAGGAATGGTTCTCAACCCATGGCCATGTCTTAACATGTCTGGGGAGCTATGAATAAATATTCATGTTGGGCTCTACCTCCTGAGGTTCTGGCTTAATTAGGCTAGGGTGGAGCTCAGGCTTTTTTTTTTTAAATAAGCATCCTAGGTAATGATAATGTGCAGCCAGAGTTCAGCATCACTGACATAACAGTTGAACAAAAAAAACGTTATGGACAGAGATGAGAAAAGCCATCAAAATACAGAGAAGAGATATGATCAGAGAAGTAGTATCAAAATTTCAAATGTTTTGACAGGGTCCAGTAGGATGAGACTTGAATACAACTCTCTGAGGTTGTCAGTGATATTTAATAGAATTTCAGAAGGGTAGTAGAGAAAGAAACCAAAATATAGTATGTTGAAGAAGGAATGGATGTTGAAGCGTAAACAATTCTTTCCAAAGTTTAATGATGAAGGTAAAAAGAGGATTAAGAAGATTGCCTGATATAAAATAAAGGTTGATGTAAGATTTCGATTTGTTGGTGTTTTTTATTTTAAAGATGGGAAGATACAGCAAAATGGGAGACTGAATATATAGGAAAGCATATGTCTAGCTGACAGGAGAAGGTCATAGAAAAGATGGGCAACGGCAGGTAACATGCATAGGAAGATAAATTGGCCTTGGAGAACATATCTCTTTGTGATACAAAAGGGCATAATTAGAGGTGCCAGTAAGTTTGTTTTAAGAATAGAGATGAGAGAGGCTGAAGGAGTTCCTGCCTGGTAGCCTCTAAACTTTCTTTGGAAGTCAGAAGTTAGAGGTGAAGTCACTGAAAATAAAGGGGCTAGGTGTGAAGTAGGAGCTTAAAGGGTACAGGGAAGATGGAAAGCTAGTGTAGGGAGAGGGCAAGTAAAGTGTTAAAGACCAGTTAAACAATTGCTAAATAGCGATGAAGGCTAAGCTGAAGTTGGAGATAATACTGCTTGATATTGTGATTTTTAAAAGAGGAATATTCATTAGCTTGCTTGAGAATAGGAGTAAGGAAAGCCATATAGTTTGGAGAAGGGATGAACAAGTGCTGTAGCAGGGTGAAAGAATAATACAAGAATAATAGTGAATGTCTCTAATGTCATCATTAATCATGGAATACAGCTCAATCAGTAAGAAGTGAAGGTGGGTGGTGGTGTGTTGAGGAATAACAAGAAAGAATTGTGTTTGTGATCAGAATAAAGATTCCTTAGGTCCACCGAATCAAACGGATTTTTAAAAACTTGGTTCAAAGCCTAGAGAATATTGTTAAAGTTATTGATTAATACACGTGTATCATTTTATATTTGTTTTCTTCATGGATTAGTGTAAAAATTTAAAAATAATATATATTTTCTTTCTTTTTTTTTTTTTGGTAAAAATGTGCCCAATTGATACAATTCGTTGGTAAAACATTCAATAGGAAAATCCAAATTTACAAAATTAAATTAAGGACTATTATTTCCTTAATAGAGGAATTATTCAAATTAAAAATGTAGTTAAGATTGTATTTACTTAAATAGAAAGCCAACTTCTTTAAAATAAATTTTATTTTTATATAATTTTTAAAAGTGTATATATTGCAGAGATTGAGGTATAATTCTAAAAATTAGTGAAACTTCATGTGTAAATGTGTTAGTTGGTGCTAATTCTCTATATTTCTCTATGCTCTTGCATTTCTCAAAAGGAGGGAATTTATTGATTTTTGTCTACTCAGTGTCTAGTCCTCTAACAGCACCAGTATTTTCCTTTGGAGACCACCCTCATTCTGCAACCCGGCTCCAATGTTCAGATGTAAATTGATGGGATTGGCTCAAGGGTGGATGGCTAACACGAGTAAGCCAATCAGATTCCCTCTCCTAGGAACTGATTCTTGATGTATATGACATTTGTAAAATAAATAAGAATCCATTCACCCCAATACTGGGACCCAAGGAGCCTTTCCATGAGATCTAGCTCTGCCTCTTGTCCTTTCTGAGACCAGATTTTTGTTTAGTTTTCCTTTGTACTCTGAGAAACTCTATATCCTTTGGATGGATTCTACTTTTCTATTTATGTGTTATGTCTATTTCCATAACTTGAAATCAAAGATATAAACTAAAAAGAAAATATTTTAATCAATTGTTACACTACCAACATTAGAATTAAATTTTGGTAGCTTTTAAAATACATTTTTGAGCAAATTTTGGTTATGACCCATTTTTAGGCAATAGACCAAAGATAAGGATGAAAACCATGATCTTGGCTTCATATTTTACTGTTGGCAAAGTTAAGTAAAGTAATCACAAATAGCTATTGTAATTTCAGCCTTATAAATACATTATTTCCTCTCCTTGAAATGTCACCTTGTATGATCAGACTTTACATTCTACAAAGCACAATTTAATATGTAAAAATGGCAAAATAAAACATTAGGTTGAATAAAAATATCAATACAGGAACAGTTTATTAATGTATTGATTATTGATGAGTATTAGCATCTTTTATTTTTATAGTAATTTAAGATTATATACTCTTTCATTTTTCATTGTTCAACAGATTCTAAACTTAAATATATGTATTTAAAAAAAAGGTTAGGTAAATGTTAACAAAGAAAGTTTATTGGTGTCCATTGTCTCAATCCACATATCATAGATATTTGGAGGATTTGAGATTTTACAGTACTTAATATTAAGCAATTGAATTGGCTGACATTCCTAAAACATTCCTAAAATAAGATTCAATCTTTATTTCATGGTTAAAAAGTACTGAAGAATTAACAAAGATTACAAAATATGATAGTATTGAAGTCAGATTTTTTTGCCCAGTTTTTAGTTAATCCCTTTCTTATTCACCTCAGAAAGCCACCATTATAACTGGCACTAATTGGCACCCTTGTTAGAAATCTCAGCAGAGGATCCAACAATAGAAAAGATAACGGACATCTCTCACCCACAGAGCCCAGCTGTCTGCACAGGTGAGGCTGAGATCAAGGAGGGGGCAGATGACCTGGCAGCTGTCTATGAGAAATATAAAACCTACACCTATTCTCTGACTAGGTAGACAACTTGAATCTCCAGGGATGTTTATCAAGTATCTTTCTTGCACCTAAAGTCACTGAAAGATGAAAAATGCCCATAGTACTCCTAACAGGCGACGTAGTTATTACATTTTGAAAGGTAATGAAGGCAGCAGTCAACAGATACTTCTGGTATGAAATACACCTGCACAGTGCTGGTGGATTGTTGTATTTTGGCTTACTTATTGCATGCATTTTGCTTTGTTCAAGAGAATTTTTAAAGCTCTTATATAAAAAATAAATAGGACCTGAATGGACATCTGGAACGTGGAAGACAAAATTTTAAGTATATAATAATTATTTAATAGATTAAAGCAGACAGATTCTATGTATAAGATTTGTTACCGCTGGGTATATTGAGGCTAGGCAAAAGTAGCTTATGCTCACATAAAAATAATAGTCCTTACTTTTCTGTTCTTCTTCTTATGTTATAATTAAAAGAAAATATAGCCGTCGCTTGTTATATTGAGGAGGTTAGGTGAAGTAATATAATGTAAGAAACACGCCATGCTAAAACAACTTTATAAAATGAGAAAGCATATAGAAATTGATGGTGTATAGGATAGATAAGTGCTTAAAATGTATCTTTTGATGATATGGAGATTAATTACTGACTGTAGTTCATTCACTATTTTAAGTACCAAGTATTTAATGAACACCTATTTTGTGTCACAATAGTCTGACTCCGTTTTTTATTTTGATTGCAGGCTCGACATTCTTTTCACCTGTGGCTCTACACCTGAGCAGAAAGTTTGTGCATAAATATCCTCCTTTGCCAAATGGAGGTAAATTTAAACTAGCTACCGGCTCAAGGGATCTTTCCTCAGCACCGCCCACCCTGGCCAACTATAAAGACCCGACTTACTCCTCCCAACTTCCCAAGCTAGGTTGGGCCTGCTTGTGCCCCAAACAGCTCTCATCAGGAGCCCCTCATGTGAGGAATAACATTTCTCTCAAATTTTTTTTTGTGTGTAGTGTGCCATAAGCTTGGACATCTGAACCAAATTTTGGTAGGAGTCCTTCTCACTTCTGCAGGGCATTACAGAACACTACTAACTAGGTTAAGAATTGGGATACAAAGTCAAGTATGAGTCCCTAACCCAGAGTTTATAGACAACTTGGGAAGACAGACTGCTAGTGATGGAGATCACAATAAGTGTTATGACAGATGTATGGACAGGGTGCTATGGGAGTATAACAGAGAAGTACTTATATGACTGATAGGGGTTAGAAAAGGATTTTAAACTAGGTAATAATGAATGGACATTAGTATACAAATGGGGTAGGGTGGAGTTGGAGAGCATTTAAGACCCAAGGAGAGCCTGTATGAAGGTTTGAAGGTATATGACCCCCTGCTGCATTCAGAGAAACACAGACAGTCTAGCAAGGTCAGAGGAAAGAATGCTGGGGAAGAGAGGATGACAGAGATGAGGACAGAAAGAGAAGCAGAAGCCAGATCTTCAAGAGTCTCATGCAAAGCAAAGAGGTTTTTATGTTCTTCAAATTTCTCATCATTGCATGTGTACACCACCCGCCTTTTCTCTTGGAGGATTAAATAAAGGATCAAATAGATAAAAGCATTTCTGAGGTATCTAGAGTCATATTACTATAATCCTGAAGAAGTAACTGTGACAAATACAAAATAGCACAGGACATTCATTTAAATCTTTATGATAGCAAGGAATAACTTTTTGTTTCCAGAAACCTCGCTCCTGTACATACCAATCAGTTCCTTTCCTAGGTCTTTGCATATGTTTTATTCCTTAATACTCTTTCCCTAGTTCCTTAAGTACACTAGTAAATTATAGTATATAGTCAATTCAGTATCAAAATTCCACTTGGAAAATTCTGTTTGTAAGAATACAGTGTACTAAAATTTAACTTATGTGAAATTTATTGCCATAAAGATACAAAAATAACTTAAATTTTGTATTACCAAGCAAGAAGTAATAAAATAATTTAATTTGACACAGATGCATATTTTCATCTTCAAGAAAGTTTTGTGGTAAACTGAAGTGAAAAAATGGAAAACAGAAGACCTCAACTCAATTTTATAATGCAACACTAAGAGAAATGAAATAAACATTTTAAAATTTGAGGTTCAGAAAAAAAGAAATGCTTCGTACCAGATTTAGTTGGATACTGTCCCTTTCTTTGCTATTTGGGGCATTCAGAATATAATTTCACAGATAATATACTTTTCTTATTGTGATTTTCAAGCTATATCTAATGAAAAATGCCTGGTTAGGAATAAGAGACATAGTAAAGATGTTAAACTACACTTGCATGCAATTATTTCTAAAACAAATACCATGGTACAGAGTCTATTGAAATGGCTTTCAGAATGGCCGGTACAATGTATCAAATCAGCTTCCAGTCTCTGAGTAAGTCTATATTCCGAATATTTCAAATCAAGTCAGTAAGCACAGAATCAATATTAGATTTTTCACCTTGTCTTCTATCCAAGAATATATACATAATCCTTAGGGTAGAGCCCAAGGATTCAGGGCAGAAATCAACATTATATAAAGTCTTTCTTGCTTAACATAAAAACAATATATTATGTATTAATTTCAATAGCTGAAAAATAAAACAAACAGATAGTAATAGAATGAGTGTACTATGTAGCCTTCAATTTGTTTTAGTGTTGTTATTCATAAAGTAATAAAAGTATCCATAAAGTTATTATTTTTTTTCTTAGTAGAAATCTCAGTTTAGCTGGTAGACTTGTGGCAATATACTCTTAAGTATCAAACAAGTGAAAAACTGTTATTCAGAGTACTTCTGAAATGCATCTGTCATCAGAAATATCAAAAGCTGTGAGTGGCAGGACCAAAAGGAAACATCGTTGCTTTACTTATATCACAGAGCATCACAGCTTCATACTGTCTCTAACTCTAGATACCTTGGAGTTTATGGATTGGCCAAAATCTTTAATTATCTTTTGGTGATCTTTTTCATGAGAATGTATTTTTAGATTAGGACTTGATTGAATGAATGAAGCATGAAGAGCCACTGTTATACCTATTACTATGTATTAAAACAAAACACTGTCATACCTTCATTTGTCCAAATTTAGAAAGTACCACCATCTCTTTTACTATATGCTTTATTCCTTAGCGGGGAGCAATTCAGATCACAGTCACCCCTAGGAATTTATGAGGGGACTGGAGGATGTAGCAGTCTCTTTTCTGATCCCTGCAGGGGAAGCAGCAGTAGCCCTTGGATCAGCTACTTTTTATCTGCTGTTGGTCTCAGTGGCAGATCCTTTTCTTGCCAAAAATGATAAATGATAGATACTTCAATGAGAAATAGAAACTGTAAGCTGCATACACAGAAGCTTATCTTGTTAGCATCACTGATTATGTTTTGCTCCCTATCAAACTCTTCCCCCTCCTGACTGTGATGTGAGGTAGAGAGAAAATCTGAAGAGGATCAATTGTTTAAAAAACAGCACTCTTTCCAACCAAAAATCTCTTACCATTCAACAAGAAAACATCCATGTTGCCAAGAAAACTATGAGTAGAGGTCCAGCATTGCCACTCATTTTTTCTTTCATATCAAAAGATTATTCTATACATTGTTGCGTAAATATCTTATTTTGTTACCAAGGCCATTGCCTTCTTAACTGTGCTTCCCAGCAGGTGGGGATGATGATATGCTGGAGAGAAGGAAATAAAAGGAGTCAGATACACTCCAGCAGAATCTTTCAATGGTAGTGGTGACAGGGGCCTCCTCCATGGGAGAGACCCCATGCATCTCCACCCCTCCGCCTAAGAAACACTTCTTTATCTTAACCACAAATTGACCTGGATTTCATACCATGAAGACATTCAAGAAAAGGCAGTATTCACATTTTAATAACTTGTCACCCCCCTTATTTTGATCTTATTTTCTAAAAATAAAAATTTGAGTTATTCTGAACAGCAATTTAGAGGCTCTATGCTATCAGTGATTAACGGCAGAGTAAAAGCACAGAAACTAGAATCTGGAATTGAATTCACATCCCAGCTTAAACTATCAGTTACATGACCTTGGATAATGTAATCTTCCAAACGTCAGTTCCCCATTCTGTGGAATGAGAAAACACAAATATACACATTACCAGGTACACAAAGTAAGCACTGAAAATATGCTAGCCAAGTGAAAAATTATAAATGCTTTAGAATCTTTCTTTTGTTAGAAAAAAAGAGGAATTCAAGAAGAAAGGGAACACGAGAAATGTGACTTCTGTAACATCCCTGGTTGATTCCTCAATCTCCTTTTCACTGGCCTAGTCACCCATTAAGATATAACGACCCACCAATCCTTGTCGCTAAGGGGCCTAGGAGACCTGGTAGGGACTAGAATAAAGCCTTTTGTGGGGCAGAGGTATCATGATATTAGGCAAATGCGAAATCCTTACAGGGATACTTGGATGAACTAGTAGTAAAAGGCTGCTCTATAGTCACAAAACATGGTTTAACATACCAAAACTTATTGTGTTTAAATATTTTAAATATTAAAATTTGATTAAAAGTAACTATATTTCATGAGGTAAGATTATTATTAAAATAAATATAATACAATTTCTCCTAAGAATATATTTGAGAGTTTAGATCAAGAAAGATGGAAAGCTAAGATGAGTTCTGAATTAGAAAAGATGGAGAGATCAAAAGCTATCATAGAAATCACCGCACATCACAATAAAAAATAAAATAAAATAGTAGCCCAGTGCCAGATTCAACTCAAATTTTCACAAAACCATCAAGACAATACATATAAAAGTACTAAAAATAATATATATATGAAAGTATTTACTGAGAAAGAGTATGTCGAATTTTAAAATTGTGTTACTATTAGAAATGATTTATTTCTAAGCCAGGATCAAGTTTCATTACCCAATAGCTGCTCTCAAGAATGAAAGTAATTTACATTTAAAATAGGAGTACAGTCTACTTTTAAAAGCACAATGGTAAACACATCAATTTGACAATTACATTAATATGAGTATTTGCATAATCTGTCTTCAACACCTGTTCTTAATTTGAAGCAGCTGTGGGACAAATCACATCACACTAATCTCGGTGGTTATGTGTATGTTTCAAACGGTAAAGCACACACCCTAGTTTTTGAAGATATTTTATCTGTTAAATGTTTCTTCACTTTAAAAACATTGGTAAAGTTTTGTAAATGCCATAATATTTATTTGGCTAATATTAATTAGTGGAATAAGCATAATATCAAATAATGCTACCCCTTACATTTTTGGCCTACTCTCTTATGAGCATAAATTTTACTGATTTTTTTCTCTAAGGTTATTTTTTTAAAATAATGTATTCTATTTACACTGAAAAAGATTAAGAAAGATATCTAAAATAAATTTCCATAAAAAATAATCAGAGGATTAACAGCAAATGCATTAATGGAAGCATAGATAACTGTGGCACCTTTGGAACATCTTTTCTAAACTGGGTTCTGTTTATGTTTTAACAAACATATATCTGAATTTAACAAGCAGAAACTTATTTTCATCTTTTAAAGGATTCAGCTTATGTTTACATGTATTCAAACACACACTCAGTGCCATCAGAAGGGAAGTTAGTTTATTATTGTTCATAGTCTTCTACTTCATGTATTTAAATCATTCAATGAGATTCTAACTGGTGGAATATGATGCTCTTGTAATCTGTCAACGAAACAGTCTCCCTTTAATCTTTTATTATAAATGGGAAATAAATTTAGAGCTTTCTACAGATGTTATTTATTTCTTGAAAAATGAATGAACTGACACAAGAGATAAAGCCTGTTTTATATGCTATTAACTTCGAAGAGGTAAACATTGAATGTCTGAATTCTTAGTTCAATATATCATTCAGAATTCTATAAGAAAAAATAAAAATTTATTGTCAGTTACACTTTTATTATATTTTCATGCATATTATTTAGCAACTCATCATGTAAGAGCAACTGAGGCTCAGAAGAATTAGGTGTTTTGCCCAAGTTCTCATAATCTTTAACAGTGCTATGGTTCAATGTTTCTGACCCCAGATCTACATTTCTTCCCATAATTCATGAATGTTGATTTGACTGAATAATAGCCATTATGATAAATAAACAAGAACAAACAGTTTTACTAAGGAAATATTTTAATTTTTTTTTTTTTTTCATTTCAGAGTATCTGAAATATTTCAACTCATGGCTTCAAATGTACTAGAAAACACTGTATCAAAAGTGACTACAATAAAAGAAGAGAACTATTTTCTATTTGGATAGATATATTGCAAATTCTTGAGAAGAGCCAAGACTGGTTGCTTTAGGAGTATAAAAATAATTTTTATTACTGTGTAATTTAGGCAATAAAGGCAAGTTATAGTGATTGCGAGAAAAGCAATTTTCACAGTTGTGACCTCTATATAATTATATTTCTAAATATTCCTTATTTTATTTTTCTTCATTAAAAGCCTTACATATATAATTGAGCACACAGAAAAGTGCTCTAAACAGATAAGCTGGCATGTCATGGGGCAAGTGGAACATAATGAAATGAAAACTTATTTGTATGTAATGAATATTCACCTTGTATAATATTCTAACAACAAATTTCACTTTTTCTCAGGTATCAGAATATTTTTAACCTCAGTGAATGAGTTATAAATTTCAAAATTTTAAGGTAATCTTGTTTCTTTTTGTTTTTGCTGTTTGGGCAAAAACTCATTATCAAAGTTAAAAGCTTTTAACATGTAACATGTAAAGAAAGCCAACTTTTTGTAAATATAAAACTACTGAAAGGTATATTCTTTTGCCAAAAATAAAGCATCAGGATAATACATTTTCAGAGATAAAGACTTCAAATCTTCTCGGTTGACAGAAAAAGAATAAGAATGTTACTCAAGTGAACGGCTCTCCTCAAGGTCATACAGCTAGTGAATGGTGGAATCAGTCCTTGAACCCAAAGCCTCTCTCGTACACCACAGAGTCTGGTCCCTTACCTTTATTACAAAGTATAAACCGAACACCAACAGGTCATTTACAACATGTACATACTTTTCTATGGTCCTAAACTAAGCTATACTCCAATGAATGGATATACAAACGAATCTTCAGTTTTAAAAGAACTATAAAATATAAAACTGCATTCATTTCTTGGCTGGCATGATGATGCCATACAAATGCCTGCACAAATGCAAGTAAGCACATACATATGTGTGTTAATAGGATCACTGGGAGGTTGAAATTCAGGTGAATTTCAATTGTTTATACTTTTAAGTATTGCCTGAATTATTTTTACAAGCACATATTGCTTTAATAATCACTCAAAATTGTGATTGTGAAATGAAAATAGAACTTAGGACAGTAGTTAACTCTGAAAAACCTTCACTGACATGAAGTTCCAGCTTATAATTTCTCTGTTTTTTCTCATGAAAGTAAGATAAATCACTTACTCTTGCCTTAGTCTAAGGAATCCAGAAAGATAAATGCTTGCTACCTGGGCATGATGATTTTTTTCAATATGAGAAAATTATTAAAATACTTTTTTCTCCTTTTCAATCTGGGTAAACTCTTTTGCAATAGGTTCTCCCATTTCCTCTTAATCATCCCTATAATATTACTTGTTATCCTTAGACTTCGTACTATTCTTCAATATCACTCTTTGACTCAGTTCTAAACAAATTTTATAGAACCATAAACAAAGCATCAGGAGGCACAAAAATAAAGAAAACCTTATTCTACTCAGTCCTATGAATGATGGCTGATTCACTGAACATTTAGAGAATAAAAAATATTCAATTTGTTCCATATAATGTTCTAAAAATGCCACAATTGTCATTTTTTCCCTTAAACTAACAAATTGTGTTTAAAATGTCTTAAAGAATGTTTATTATCTTGATTTTTTATATAGTCAGACTGTCAACTCCCTGAGGATCAGAACATCTTTGAATTCCCTATAGCACCTGGTGTCTGTCCAGAAAAGTGTCTAACACACTAAGGACTTAGTCATGTTTCTTTGATGGAGTGATTGAGGACATAGATTCTAATATACAGAAATACTGTAAACCAGTTTTGAAATCTTACTGTTGTTTTGTTTTTAGCTTGTGGTTTTTCTACTGCAGCATGATAATCACATTCCATATGAAATTCTATAAAGTAGGCTTTCAATTTATTTCTATATTACTCCTAAACTCTCTTTTTATTAAATTAATATATACTTTAATAGTATATATTAACAAAAGAGTGGGAAAAAGAAAATATATTAACCATCTCTGCTTTACTCTAGCAATGTTGGAAATTATTGAATGGGAATGCCAAATAACATAACTACATCAATGGCATAAGTAATCATTTCTAATTTGGTTCTTAAGAAGTATTCCTCACTATTAATTGGTCCAAGGATAGGTGTTTCTTTTAAAGCAATATATATTTGTATGAAACTGTGAATCGATGTTGCTTTGACCCTTTAGTGATGGCAGGACACATCTCAGCATTGAGTAACCCTTTTATCAGTTTCCATGAGAAACATGAGTATTTAATTGCACATTGCTTCTGACAAGTTCCGGTGTCCTCAAAGACTCGGGAATCACTAATCAGAAAGCACCTGAGTCTTTTTTAGTATACATATATGTATCTCTGTATTCAATAGATTGATTCAATGTTCTAATGTTTATCAAAGCAGTTGTAAAATGGGACCTCAAGACCAGAGTATGGGAGGAAGGGAGGCAGGAAAGGAAAAATAGAAAGAAAGGAAGGAAAAGAAGAAGAGAAAGATTTCCTACTCCTTCCTATTACTTTGTACTCAGTCCACCATATACTAGCCTGGACTGGCCATATATTAGAGGTTGATCCTCCTTGCCTAATGACATACAAAATGCCTACTGAAAGTGAATATTAGAAATAAAATTAAAAGAAACTACATACAGAAAGAGCAGATAAATAGGTAGAAAAATCCTTTAAAATTCACAATTTTACTATAAAGAATAAAAATAATATGGCTATTTGGCTTACGTTCTTTGCTTTCTAAATTTATGACATTTTTCTCTAAAGAAAACTCCATTATAGTATTTCATTTGTTTGAAAGATAAAATCCAATTGCCCTAATTCCATAAACCACACATTTTTAGAAGAAGATGGACTAAGTTCATTTTAATTTCATTCTGGATAATTACTAGAAAGCATGCAAGATCTATTAGAGAAGATACAATTATTAAAAATCATTATGCATTTACAGTATCTCAGACCAAAACCAATGACTAATTCTTATTCTCACGGTGCTCTGGTTGAAATAATGACAAACACTAACAAGAATTATCCTGGTTTGGTTGGGCAGAGTCCCAGACAGCATAGGGACCTCTCATTCTTACTCCCCCAGCTTGGTCAGCCTTCAACCAGATATAGGCAGCCTGCACGTGATGAGAAATGTATTCCCTTCATATCCTCCTGCCCATCCCAAAACAGAATTCCTGAGAAAAAGATTCATTCATTTCAAATACAAAGGATGGTGGGGAAAAATGATCTTGTAACCAGACAGAACCATTCGACTCTGGGTCCTTGGGAAAGTAAATGAATTTTTCTGGTTCTGATTTTTCATAGGTAAAAAAGGGACAATAATAATCAATTCTGGGTTTTATGTGGGGATAAAATGACCAATCAGGGCAAAGCAGCTGGAAGCTAGAACACAGCAGGAACTCACTTTGTGTCAGAGGGACCAACAGTGGGGGAGAGAGAGAAGGTTTTCCTGGAACATCTAGTTGCCCCACAAAGTATCTATTTTTCTAGTGTAGCTGTTTATAATACAGATTATTTCAGGAAATATAAAAAACTATGGAATATGTCTTCTGTCTTCACTGTACTGAAAGGAAAGTTGAGACTTTCATGCACTTCATAGCAATACCACCACCTAATATGTAATAGCCAAATAAAAAAATTTTGACCTTAACTTGTTTAAAATTCAGCTCCTATGCCTATTTTTTTCACCATTCTTCAAAAAATGCCTGCTTCTCTATTTAAAAAATATGCATATGCGTCACTTATTTAAACTTTCCAGTGTTTGTTGCGCTGACTATGTATGTTCCAGCGGGGAGCCTCAGCAGCACTGCCAAACTTCAGTAGTAAGTTCTTGCAGAGGAAAAATCACCTGTGCTTAGTTTACTTTGCACTGTGCTTTACTTTGTACTGAGTATGTACTGAGACTTTAATAACATTTTAATTATAACTAAAAATATTAAAACTTAGAATAAAGTCCTGTAACTCACTGAAATTTATCCACATTAATACATAAGTTTGTGTATTTCTATATTTTCCTAGGAAAAAAACAACAAAATTTCGTCATTAAAGTATCTCAAGTTACAAAATCTCTTTTCACATATCCCTTGGGCCCCATGAGTCAACATCCATGGTAATCTGTTAGTGTCAAACACTGAAAGTCACCTATCCTAAAATTCATCCTTCCTGTCTTCTCTACTAAAAGGATCCAAACTTTGTTCAGTGTGACAAAGTGCCTGGTTAAACATAAACAACTCAGTCAAAGTGATGAGTATTCACGTGATATTGTTCGGGCCAATGAGATGGAAACAAGCCACGTGTGAGGATTCTGGGAAAACTTGTTATTAAATGGGGGGCAAGGAGAGATGGGATTCAGCCGACATGCACTTATTTATATTCTGCTTTCCCCTTTGTTCTACCTGGAACACAAACATGATGCCTGGAAAAGAGGCAGCCTTCTTGTGACTATGAAGACAAAGGCTACACAAGCAGAACAGGGAGCTAAAAGGACTGTTGGTCTTTTTTGTCATCTTTGAGGAGCTATACTGGTCCAATATGGTAGAGCAACTGATAAACTCTATAGTAAATTTAGATAGTATTTTAGTGAAAATATCCAAAATTCACATGGGTAAAGCAACAGAGACAATTATCTCATAAAAATTATATACCAATAAATCATGTAGGAAGTATAGTTCCTTGATAATATCTGAGAAATTTTCACATCTTGTAAACCTGTGCATTTTCAATATCATTTCATCAAGCAGACTTCTTATTTCCAGTAAAAGTATCATTATATTTAGTGGGGTTCGAAGTATGGCTAGTACAGAAAAGTGAAGCAGCACATCTTGTTTAAAAGAAACAGACTAAATAAGAGGTAAAACATAGGCAATTTATTGTAGGTTTATTGTAGGCAAAATATTTATGTGTATATAAAAATTCATAAACCCAAAGATAGAATCTGGAAAGATAATATTTAGGTAAAGATAAAAGAAAAAATAAGTAATTGTTACTGTTAAATAAGTATATTTGATGTTATCTACCCAGGAAAAGAAATCAGTTGACGTGTATTCATAAACAGACTCTCTAACTAGAGAAAAGACAAGATATATTAGTAATGTGAAGAGGAGTGGATAACGCGACCTGAATCATGTCTGGTATTGATATACATGTCTGCTTATAAGTTCTCTTTTACAAAAACAAACAAACAAAAACAGAAAAGCTAATAAATACTATAACTTCATACTTGTTTTTCGGGTTAAACAGAAGTAATACCCTGGATTTATTCTGACAAAGAAGCAGCAATTCAATTTTCAGAATTTGATTCAATTTTGCAAAGATTTATTTAACACCTACCATGTGCCATGCATTGTGTTAGAAATAAAATGTAATTTCTGGCCTCCAAAGATTTATGGTCTGAGGTGAGTTAGAGAAGTTGTCACATAACTGTAATTAAACATGGTATAATCTATCTTTGTAACGAATACATGTAGGAGAATAAAAGTCTGACACATACAGGTTCTAGAAATAGACATTGGTGAGGGATTGTTTCTCTTTGAAAAGTTAGAAAAGACTCAAGGAAGTAGGGCCTTGAAGTATGCATAGGAGTTTGACCACTAGATAAGGGTTGAGGGTGGGAAGGACCGTCTAAATAAATGGAGAAATAAAAACAAAGGTAAGTAGATGTCAAAGTTCTTGTAGTTCGTGGTGCTCTGTAAAGTGTCAGGCATATAAGAAACAACCTATAAACATGTGTGCATGAATGAATGAATAAACAGCATGTTCAGAAAGCAGTAAGGATTAAGTCATAGTTATAATGGATCAGGTGTATGATGGCATATGGTCTTTAGCGCCCTGCTGAATGACTGAAGAACAGGGCAATTTTCACATTAGGGCAGAGGAATACGACCCAATCAGATTGGAAGGGTTTACAGCTGAAGGCTGTAGAATAGGATTAGGAAAACTGGTAAAACATTGATTAAGGTAAGAAAGAGATAAAGAACTTCAGTTTGAAAGAAGTTGATCTGGATTGAAATGCACCAGGAAGTGACTAAGAAAACACATCTGGAGTCTAAGGGAAAGGAGAAACTGGACAGGGTTGTAGAAGAGCAATGGTCTATGCAAAACCTCCTCTGTGCCAGAGACTAGAAACACGAAGATAGATAAGACATAGACTCAGCCTTCAAGGAGTTTATAATAATTATGATTTCCTGTGATACATATAAGAACTGAAGCATGTATAAGACAGATGTGTATCTAGAAAAGAATAATTAATTCCACATTGTGTGTGTATAGCAGGGAAGATTATCAGAGGAGACTTCACAGAAAGTTGATAATGGAAATGTAAAAGCTGCACAGAAGTTTTCTAGATGGAAAGGTGGAGAAGGGCTTATTGAGAAAAGAGAAGGGCAAGGTCAGCTGCATGAGACATGAAGCAATGATAGAGGAACTATAAGCAGTTTGGCATTGCTGCCTATACAAAATGTAAAAGGTGAGTGGTGGACAATGACATCAGCATGCCAGGGCCATTGCAGCAGACAGATAGCTGTCTTTGAAGACAATGAGTTTTTTTCTTCTTAAGGTTTCTAATATCTAAAGGGAGGCCAATTGTATAATGGACATATACTGAGGTCTTTAGAAATTGGATATTATTTTTACAAAAAGATGAGAAGGGAATGAGTTCATTACCAATAATTTTATATGAGAGTTAATGACAGTAAAAATAAAATTCTGACAATACTGTTGGAAATTATCTTGGAAAGAATGAACAGAGAGACATATCAAGAAACCTGCACACGGTCCTTTTTAATTATCCCAGAGTTAAAGACATATATTAAAAACAAACAAGCAAACAAACGAAACAAAATGCAGGAGTGAGATTCAAAGACTGTTGAATCTGAAAGGAACCTGATGTATCACTAGTGCATTTTTTTCATTGTGTTGGCTGGAAAACAGTCCCAGAGAGGGAAAACTACACAGTATATTAATAACGGAACTCAGATTCAGTACATTTTAATACAGGGAACCAGTAGTTCAGGGTTCCTACCTACTACTTTATGGATTAGCTACATTAGAATCTCCTGGAGAGTTTAAAATACTATGATTTTCCAAGATCCCATCCCCCCAAATTTTAACTCAATTGTCTAGGGTGGATGCAATATTCTCCATTTAAAAAAGATTTTCAAGAAGTATCTTAGAATTGAAAACTATTGACCTAGACAAACTCTAAGACTATGAAGGGGAGTGGTGATGTTTATTGATTAGGAAAATAAATCTCCTGGAATAAAAGGACAACTTTAAATGATGCCCAAGTTTTTGAGAAACTAAAACTTTATTCACATGTTAATCACTAATTAATGTTTTAAATGTCTATTCACATCCTTGTTTCTAGAGGAAGAAGGTAGAATATAGAGAGAATAATTTTATTCTTTGTGGGTTTTCTTTTGTTTTTACAAAGATATCCTCTTGAAGAATTTACTACAGTTTTTCTGTGAGACAACAGATTTTCCTCATGTCAGCACATCATAATGTTCCTTAGTTTGTCACTTGAGAATATGCAGTAGCACTAGCAGTAGAAGATATTAAAGTGGCAGTTTTTACATCAATGCAAGTATTAGTATCAGAAGTGTAAGAATTTATATACTGTGCAAAGGGATTTTCTGTCTATTTTGTGTAATCGAAATGCTTAACTACCGTACTATAGATTCTATGTTGATACTGATAAAACTATAAAGATCAGCATGATCAAAATGACAAAAAATTAGAAAAAAATAACCACCAAATACTTGTAGCAAAGCTGGATGTGATTCAAGACCAACAACTGTTAACTAAATCTAAACAGCAGCTTTCTAATTTGAGGGATAAAATACCAAGCTTAGAATGTCTGGGACAAACCAGTCAATAATTAAAGATCACTAAAACACAGTCTCTACTTATTACTAAACATCTATGAATTCTCTTCACACTCAAGACACTGCCTTCCCTCATGCCCTTTAAAACGTGCCAGACAACTTTTACTTTGAAGGAGTACTCCAGGTAACATATTGATTTCTTTGGAGATTTACAATTAAGAAGGAGGAAAATATTAATAAGAATACTGAGTGCCTCTCTCAATTATTCATTTAAAATATCAACGAAGAAAGTAGAGGGAACTTGTTTGTTCACATTGGATTTTTCTCATAATTCCAAGATTGCAAGATCTAGTAAAGTGAACTCTTAAAATTCTCAGATGTGGAGAATTGGTCTGATTATTTTTGAATTACTCCAAAGTTCCAAGACGTTACACCTCTGTAATTTGTCAAGCCATGAAACTGAATCAAGCATGCCAGAAGGCTGATCTCGTCTTTAGATTGCTAGCTTCTCACATATAAAACTAACCCAATCACTCCTATGCATTCTTCTATCACAAGTGTAGCTTTGCTGTTCTCTACCTGTTCTCACCTATGTAAGAAAGATATGACGTGAAAACAATTGTTTCGCTGTAAAAAAACCAACAACATTAATCATGAAGTAACTTTTATTGAAAGCTGGAAAGCTGTTAACTTGTGTTACAAACAATGGTGGCTTGATTCAGAATAAGAACAGTATTTGGAAGAGCACAGAGCACTCCATAGTTTTGAACTAGGCATTTCTTGAATTTGAGGGTTCACGAAGACCTCTGGAGGCATACGGTGTGAATGTCAAAGGTCTACTACGATTAGTTCTCATTAGTGGTTTCTTCTCACCTAATCAGAGCACATAATTTTCATCTTTAAAAAAATGTATTACACTACAGCAATGTATTAAGTATCTTTGGGAAGAGTAACTTAGTGCCCAACTATAATTTAGCTTAAAATAATGTTTGTGTCTTAAAATAAATTCATATGATTTTCATATCAAGGTAAAATGAATTAAGCTTTTTTGAAAGAACAATTCATTACACTTTTGTTTTATCACTTCAAATGCCATGCTTCCAAATTTAACGTCATTAAAATAATCAAAAGCAGCACAACCTAAGATCTGCTTAGAAAAACTGGCCTTTTAATACAACCATCCCTAGCAATTCTACTTTGAATATTCATTTCTTAATAAGTGTCAGGAAGTCTGACAAAATAATTTAAGAAATGATGAAACGATTCTGATGGTAACTTTAAAAGAGCCACCTAGAAATGTTATCAGTAACAGGAGATTTCTAGCACTAAATGAAATTTTTCAGAGTTCTAGGTCCTTCTTAGCACTGAGATATACAAGAGTAGATTTGCTTTCATACTTAAACTACAGCTTAAAATAGCATGAAGGACACTATTCTTGGGACAAGATAAGAACTAAATATCAGATACTAGATTTTAAGAAGTAGCACGATTTTACTATTTTAGTTAAATGATATGCTAGAATATCTTTTAGGTTCAAGATAGAATTAAATAATTACAGAACTTTAAAGTTACTCTTTTCTCAATATGGAAATGAAAGGACAGCTATTAGGAAAAATGCACAAGATTATGTGATAATAGAAAAAAAATAGAAAAATAAAGGAAGAACAAAAATAGTAGAAAAGGTGAAAGTAGCAGAGAAATTTTAAGAAAATCAAATAAAAATGTAGAATGCAGGATGATAACACAATGAATCGTAAATGTAAGTAAATTTCAAAATAATTTTACTTTTTGTCTTTAATTATATACTGACATTGTTCTTCACTTTGTTATTCAATTTAACTTGCACAACACCTCCAAACATCTTAAGATAAAATTCACAGCCTAAGTCTTAAATCCTATAGAGAGCTCCCTTAACAATATTAATGTTCTTTCTTTCTTCTTCTCATTTTAGTTAAGGTAGAGAAGTCAAGGGAATATATACTTAAAATCCTAATGGATTACAGAAAGAAGTGAGTGCTTGGATAACTAAGAAAAGAGAAAATTTGACCTCCTAGAAATCAGTCTTTTTTCAGATTTAATTTATGGGAACTCAGCATTATATATGCAATATAAATTTACTTATCCAATTGGAGATACAGCAATCTGAGAAGCAAAAGTACACTTATTAATTCTCCTTTTTCTATCTAACATTCATGTTAAAGTAATATTTTTTTCCATTTATTATTGATCACTTTAGTATTTCAGATCTTAAGAGTTACTGGCAAATGATAAAGAGGGGGATTAAAAATCATCAATGTTGTAATTCAACATTACATGCATGAAAATGCTCATCCTCATGGACATTGCTTGAGAATTGAGAATTTCCATATTTTAAATATTCTCCCTTTTCTTGACCTTCCCCAATAAAGTAAATGCCAATTTGATTCTTCTTTTCCCCTCTTTTCTTTCTCCTACTTCTTTTTCTTTTTGCCCTAAAAAATGTGGATGTTACTGAGCTCCTCTTTGTAAATTATCTTTTTCTCAGAAATGTCCTCTCCCATGAATTCACCTACACTCTGGATTATTTCACAAATATTTGTCTTTAGCTCTGACTTCTCTGTCAAGCTTTTTCTGATTTTTCTTAAAGTTTGCTATTTCAACTTATGTTTCTTGCCATCACCTCCAACTTGACATATATAAAGCTCAATTTGTCATATGCCTAAATAAATAATTTTTAAAAGATTATCTTTGTTCCAGATTTCTCACAACTCCCACCACAACGTCCTCTAAATGCACCATTGTTAAGTAGATCTTCATAAAACTCTGCTTTGATCATATCGCTTCCTTATCTGGACACTTTAACAGCCCCGGCTACCTAAACCATAAAGTACAAACTAATTAGTTGGCATTCGCTACAAGCTCTATACAGTTTGTATTTCTACCCCTCTAACCCACTCATTCCTTTAGTATGACATCTCTATGATGGTCAAAACAAAGTACTTAATGTGGCCTAACTAGACCACACAACTTTCCACCTCTGCATCTTTGATGACACTTTTTGAAAGATTCTCCATTAAAAATGTCCTTTACTCTCTATTAAATTCCTTTTCTTTAAGCCCAACAAAGATGCAACCTCTCCATAAAGGCTTCTTTGATCACTTGGGCCCAAATTAATAATTTTCTTTTAAAAATTCTTATAGCACTTTCAGCCTTTCCCATTCCTGTAGCACATCCACTGTGGCATGACATTTGTGGGCAAGGCTTACTATCTCATCAACTAAATCATAAATATTACAAATGATATTACAAATATACTCAATTTACAAATGATACTCAATTTACACTGAATGAATGAAAGATTTTGTTGCCCTCAAACCTCCTCTCACTCTCCTCTCAGCACAATCTCCTTCTCATTCATTGTTTCAGCAAGTATTTATTGAGCTCTGTTATCCACCAGGAATTGAGTTAGGCATTAAAGATGAGTAGGATATCTATGGTCCCTGCCTTCATAGAGCTCACAGTCCAGTAGGAAAAACAAACATTAAAATATAAGTTTATCTGTGGTGAGTGTGAAGTATGCATGCTGTGAGGGCCTGTAGATGGGGGAGATACTCAAGTAGTACCTAAAACACTCACTGCTGCCTTGTTATAAATTAGGTACACTTCATATCATAGTGAATAGCAAAAAGTGAAAATTATGGCCAAATAAAAGTACCATATTATAGAATATTTATCATAACCTTGGACTAAATATCAATTTCCACAAGTTAATCATAATAGAAATTATTTATTAACTCATTATAAGTGCAAGGATTTATGGTAGTTACTTTATATAGTATGCTTTTCAGTCTTCACAACAATCTTGCAAGGTATCCTTATTCCCATTGTAAAGATGAGAAAACAGGCTCCCAGAGATGAAGTTACACTACCCAAACTCCTACTAATAAAGAGCAAAGGCAGCCTTCAGACCTAAAACATATGTTCTTTCTCCTACATGTCATGAGTAGATCATATGCAAGTTTTCCACACAAGTACACTTAGCAATGATGAACTGGATGTCCTAGATCCTCCTCCACTAGGTGTCAGCTGGCCAAGGGTGGCAACATCATAATATTTTTAAAAAGATTTTATTTTATAACATTTTTGTAAAACTGCCTATTTCATGCTGCCTTTTAAGAAATGTTCTTTACTATTGTCTATGTCCATGAGTCACTGTTTGTTTGTCCTGCTCATTTGTTGCTTTTAGATTTATATCCCACATATAAGTGATATCATGTGATTTTCAACTCTTTCTGTCTGGCTTATTTCACTTAGCATGACTATCTCGAGGTCCATCCACATTGTCGCAAATGGCAGTAATTCATCTCTTCTTATGGCTGAGTAATATTCTGACAATAGACTAGGGTTACCAGAAAGTAGGGGGAAAGGGGGAGCAGGGAGGTAGACAGGGTAAAGGGGATCAAATATGTGGTGACAGAAAGAAATCTAACTATGAGAGGTGAACACACAGTGTAAATATATATATGGCTCACTGTTAAAGTATACAGCTGAAACTTATTGGATTTTGCTAATAAATGTCAGCATAAATAATAAATTAATTAATTTAAAAAAATAAAGACAGAAATGTTCTTTACTATAATGGGAAAACCAGGACTACACAAGGCATGATTTCTCCTTGTTAATAGTTTTTGAATTAACCTCTCTTTAAGTTTATGATATAAAACCTGTATTAGACTTACTACTTATTTTTTTGATATACAGAAAATATAAATGGCAAAAAACACCTTTTAAAAATTCTGTCTGTTTTCTACATCAGTTTTGCTACATAGGTTTCTCTACTCAAACCCATATCAAAAATTTATTGATTATTTTGCTTTCAGTATTTGAAACAAAATGTGTTTTAGCTTCAAATTCTCCTATTCTAGAAATCAGAAATTAATGTTGAAATGGTACTATTCAAATTCATTCTTTACCACTGCAAAAATGGATTTTATAATTCCCTAAACATATTTATTAATGTCCAATTTTATATGCCACAGAGGTAGTATTTCCCCTAAATAAATATTTCATTATTTAACATTTTATTCTTTATTCTGTTTTTATTCCCCTAGAATGTAAAATTTTAGAAATGCTGATTTGCTTATTTAAGAATTTCTTGTCTGCTCATGCTAATTTTAACATTTTGGAGTGAAGAAGTAGAGGGAGGTAGACATTTGTTAAACTGTTTTATATCACAACATATTTTTATGTAAATTATTAAAGTAAATACATGGGTAAAATAATTCTTTGTGTAGCTTAGATTTTTCCTAAAAACAATTTATAAAATGATTTCAAGGCATTAACCAAAACAAAGCTTCCTTAGATGTTATACAAAATGATACTGGCACATGGTTTCCATATATATGAGATTTAATACTTTGATTCTAAAGCATTATTTTTGCCTATGTATGCTATTAAAGTGCTTTTTAAGTGAAAACAAACAAATAAACAAACATAATCCTTAACTCATAAGTTAATATCCAACAAAGTCAGCTTTTTCTGAAAAATTAAGATGCCTATCACTCAGCTAAAAAAAATGAAATAAATCTTTAACCACAGAATACTGTATTTTGTCCAACAGTTAGCTCAATGTCTTTATTTATAGATGTTGAGTGACTTTCTCAAACTTACATAACTAGCCTGTGGCAGAGTCAGAATAAGACCTCTGAGTTTAATTTACTTTTACTTTTTACTATTCCATTCTTGAACTATCTGACATGGAATTATAAAAAAAATAATTTCAATTACCTATTGGAAAAGATAACCTTATATCAGATATTAACCTACAATGAAGGAAGTGATTACAATGTTATAAACTAATATTCATCTAAGATAGCAAAGCAATGGCATTTACCTTAAATTTACGTCTCTGCTCTGCACAGCTGTTGAAGAACCACAAGTCTGTCTCATGGCTGTAAATGTAACAAGAACAATAATGCGACCAATTTCATGCCTAAACTAAATTAAGTAGCTTTGTTATAGGATAGAAAATTGATAATGTATTTTATAAAAATAGTTTTTAAATTACAGATTATGGAAGTGTGCACATGTGCATATTCAACTGTGTGTAGTGTATGTACGTGTGTGTGAATTTACTCTTTTAATCTGGAAATCAGTTTCATTAAATTGAAAGCGTTATGTATTCTCTTTGGCTAATTTTCCTCATCATGAACCACTAGAAAGTGCTAGGAGTAGAAATGGATAAATAAAACAAATGAAAATGAGAGGTCATCTTCAGCTGTTATTATTTGGGTATGTTTTTTAGAGATCCACAGTAAGCATGTAAAACAGAAACATCTATCTGGTAATGCTTAGTTTAATATCAGCTCCCATTTGCATCATAATCTTTACATATGATTTATCAATATGTCATTAATCAATATACCTATTGACTGGCTCTATTAAACACCTATTTAATTGGTGTTTCATGTAATGAACAGAATATCTAAACATGTTTCAAATACATGTATTCAGATATTTATACATGAAAGTGAAATCACTACTACAATCGGTATCCAAGCTCTTCAGGTGTGATTTTCTTCTTTCCATTTTGCATTAGATAGGCTAATATCTATGTTACCTGTAGCACAAAAATCCGAAAAAAATGTAAATGAAAGAGTAATAGATAAATACTAGTCTGCTAGAAATAGACTTTCTACTGTGTCACACTTCAAATCTGGCCTCTACTTTTTAACATTTAAAAGAAACTCAGTTGAGTACAATAAGCAACCAAATATTGTTCTTGTGACTTGAGCCATCAAAACATTTTTCTAAAATCTGTAATTATTTCAAATTTATAAAATAGTTCACCTTTAAAACTACATTTTACAATGAAAAACACATAATATCTCTTTTGGTCCTCTAACAATATGTTATGCCTGATAAAGTACCATGATCTATTATTAACACCAAATACCTTGCTTGCAAGTGCAGATTTTGAAATATTTTCAATTATCTTTTTTTTAATTCTAAAAGATAACCTACACTAACTCAATTATTAAAGTAGGTTAAACTCTTAGTTAAGTAAAAAGGACTGTGAGAGAATCATAAAAGTTTTAAAGTGTTAATTTAATATTAAATAGTTAAAATTTTTAACAAAAATATTGTACCCTTTTCTTTAATGTAAGTGGCAAATAGTGTAACCCCATTTAAATTGTATTTGCAGATGCAAAAATAAGCATTAACTAATATCCTCCTTTGACACAATATGTAAGCTAGTATAAAATGCTACTAGGTTTTTATTAGATTTTTAATACAACCCCAGCATGTTTCCTGTTGCTAAGCTTACCAAGTACTATGAAATACTTAAAAAGTATAATCACATTCTATTAACTGCAATGTATATTTTGGTGAACAAATAAGTCTTCATTCATTATTTTTAAATTCTCATTCATAGAAACCAACTTTTCATTCCTATGACATTTTGGCATAAGATCCCATTAAAATTACAAAATAATAATAAAATGCTAGAGTTTTATAATCTATACAACAGAGATGTATTCATGTTAATAGGAATAAAAAACACTAAAGATAAGTGACACAATGAAACTCTCTGTAGTAACGGTTAGCATCTGAAATTGTTAAAAGGTATTTATAAACTTTTAAACACTCTTTTATAATAAAATAATGAAACTGAGGACTTAAGCTCAAAATTTTATTTATACAATATTTGGCACATGATTAATGATTTCTTATTTTAGAATAATTACTATTCCCACATTATTGTGTATGAGCGTGCATGTGTTTTCCAAAAAAAAAAAAAATGCATATTTTGGTTCAAAGTATCAGATTTTGCCCTCCAATACAACAAAAAGAAAAAGTAGAAAAACTAAAGCCCAGTCATTCTTTCCAGAGATACCCTGGTAACCATCAATATAGAAACTTTTACTGGACTTAGCTTTGGAGAGGAAGAAACAACTACTTTGTCTATCTTGACAAGAGACACAATAAAATAAGACAATATAGAGTGTTTCTCAGATGTTTAAAAAATAAGTAAATAAACCGTTTCCTACCTTTGGCTTATGCTTCCAGCATCTAACCCTCTTTGCTACATCAATAAGAAAGCAAAATTCCCAGTCTGAAGCCATAGTGAGGATAAACATTTCATTTGCTATCTTCTGTGACTTCTATGTAAATTTTTCTCTGTCATGTAAATGTATGGAGAGGCTCTCATGGAATCAGATAACTCTATGGAAATACTTTAATCTCTGTTATTACTTGGAGAAAGACGTGATGGTGAGAAAAATGTCTCACTACAGAATTACTGATTAGTTAAAACAACGAAAAAAGTGAAATTTAAAAGAAAAAAATTTAATCTTAAACTCAGGCTAATTCAATATAACCCACTTGCAATCATGACAGATACCTATACTTTACTCTATTGAAATATATTCCTTATTCCCAAGTCCCCCTTTATCCCACACACTCTCCCAAAATGTTTTTTTCCCCCAAGAAAATATATTCTCATCTCAAATATGTCTAGGGACCATAAATTTAATCCAGTTTTAGGTAATAAGTAGTTTCTGGATTGTGTAGATCAGAAGCCTATAACTCTGCCATACAAACTAAGCTTCAGAAGGCCATCATCTAAGACTTAGTTACTAACACCTGGGAGTACATCTGAAAATGAAGACAGCTAGGCCATAAAAAACATTTCAAGATAGTTTTGTTAAATTAAAGCAATAAGAAAGATGTTTACTTTTTTAAAACTAATCTTTCTTTATTAGACATATATACAACACATCATTCTTTTAAAAAAAGCTTCGCTTATCCTTCAACAGAACTGATAAATATTTTGAAAGACGTTTTGTACAACTTCAAATACTTCCCAAATATTTTAAAAATATGCCCTAAAAATGTTTCTTCTCTGGATACAATATCTTTTATATTTCTGTTAAGATTATATAAAACAATGGTTATATTATATAAGAAAAAGCTACTTAAAAAGACATAAACACTGTCAGTTTCACAGGACAAACATCAAGTGAGTAAGGACAACAAACTTCAGAATGTGCTTTTACAACTCTAACCACAGCAATAACTCCTTGGCAAACTCATTTTTTTCTGGCAACCTTGGAGGTTTCCTGCATTTGTCACTTGGATACAACTGAAGAAAGGTTGTCTAAGACTGCTTTGCTTCCTTCTATACCATTTTACTATGACTTCCCTTTTAAGGAAGACATTTCACATTTTAACTTATTTGTGAATAAAATTCCATTAAAATCCCAGAAGGAAGTTTTATATAAAACTTTTTATGTCTATGTATACCAAATGTAGTTCCCACATAATTTTTTCAATAAGTGACCCTGTAAACTTTTGAAATCTATGCTAATAGAAAATTATTTTCTTTTAAGAAGATAGAGTTCTCTTTTAGAATTAAAATTACCTATATATTCAAGTATAATAATTTTCTGTATGTATACAACTGGGTTTGCATTTCTGTTACCCTTATGAACATCTTTGAAAATAAGACCCCAAGGGCAGGAGTACTTTACTAACCTGAAGTGGTCTCTGTTTATCACTGCTCTTGGGAGATTTCAATCCACTTGTTTGCTGCTGTAAGAGAAGTTGTCTTGCTGCTTGAAGAGCCTAGAAGTAAAAAGGAAGCTATATCTAAATATTTTGTAGAAAGGTAAATCGATTATCATTATTCCTTGGTTAATAGTAATAGGCTTCAATATATAAGAACCCCAGCCCCACCCTCCATTCTAGAGAGACTCATTAAATCTTCTTTTTCTTCTAATGTGAAAAAAAAAATACATAACATTCATATTCAACTTTGCTTAAAATCATGGAGATGGATGTTATCCTGTAGGAAATAAAGTTAATTTGTTTAAAGTGCTTAAAGAGGAAAAAATCATAAACTGCATCAATAACCTCATTTCCACAAGGAACTTGTCTTTGAGTGTTCAACTAAACTGCCCACTCCCCTTTAAATTATCATTCAATTTGCATTTTCATATTACAATTTTGAAGCAAAAGCAGTAGACTTCAAGTGTTACCGGAAGCTGTAATTAAATTTGACAAATCAACATCAGATTATCTTGAAAGTGAATTAATAAGGATTTTCACTAAAGATTTAAAACACTTTTTTGTACTTACAATTCAGGAGGAAATCTCTCCTTTCACAAAATAAAGTGCAGTTTTAATGCCAAATAAAATTGAGTGGTTTTCATTTACATTCTTAGCAAAATCAGAGAACAAAGAAATTACCACTCAACCAATCAGGTTTGTTTCTATGTGTGACAGAATACCAATCAAAATAGAAGATGTTTTCATTTATTTTCATGTTTTCTTTTCCACTCAGGAAAATAAAACTTAACATAAGAAATTAATGTAAGCATTTCATTTACTGGAAGAGGGGCAGTTTGGCAATTGTGCTGCATAAAGTCATATAAAAATTAGTGCCATAATAAAAAAAAAAACAACCACACATATTGAGACGTTTTAAAGGTAGCAATATAAACTAATTTTAAAAAACTTTTTAAGAGCTTCTACTTTATAAACTTACTTCTTCTCTCAACAACCAAGTTCAATGAACACTAATGAGGACATTTTTCAACAAACAAAACTAAAATAAATCATTGTCTTATGTTGTTATTCACTATTTTAGAATACATGGTACATTTTTCTTGATGGGAAACTACCTTAGATCAATAGCCTTCTATAATAATTAAGATTCCGAGCTGAAAAAAAAGTACAATTTTGATTAGAATCAATGATCTGGTTTTTAAGAGAGTTTCTAGTATCCATGACAACAGTTGCTTTGACAAGATGTGCATATGGCATTACACTGCCAGCTGGTGTGAACAATGTTTGAACTACTGCATTGAGATGCTGAGCAAACAGAAAAAGTTGCCATGTCTTAACCCTCAGGGAAGGCAGTCATCCCCTGATCAATTATGAAAAGACAGATAGAGGGCTGCTACAGTCTGGCTCCAAGCAAGTTTCCTGAGAAGGCAGGCAGGCATAGAAACCAAAGCAAACAAACTGAATGCACTAGCACCATCTCCTAACACTGATTTGTCTTCCCATAGCAGGATCTGGCACAGTTTGTAAAGCATGCTTTTTACACTTGGAAATACACTCACAACAATCTTCCTCTTGTTTTTTAAATTTTTCAAGTAATTACAAGTTAAACTAAACGTTTCTAAGGATGGCATATTCCAGTGAACTCAGGCAAGTTTATTATAAAGTTCAGGTCCAATAAAAGACCAAATAAAATATTAATCCCATAAATACTTTATTATCACAAAACTGTTTGAAAATTTCACATTATAGTCTAAATGATATAGCTTTCTTTTTAAAATAACAACACAAAATAACTACAAATGATATTTTTCAAATGGAATTTGCTATAGTGTGACTAGGTTGTGTCTATGTGAAACTCTCAAAAAAAATTAGTCAATTATTTTACCCTTTGGTGCCAAAATCCACAGTTTGTCTAATATTTTTCATGTAATTGTTTTTCACCTTCGAGTTCATTAGTTTATTTTGTATATATCAGCTTTATTTAGTTTATATTTAATTCTATAGTCATTTGCTATTCTTAAAGGATTCTAATGAATATAGTTCAGAATCCTGAAGTCATAAAATCAACCAATAGGACACCCTCATTTTAGCAAATGAGTAACCACGTGGTTTTTTTCAAGGTCTTCTGGTTTCCACGACAGATATTCCAGTGTGCAACCCTGTCTCTGATCCATCAAAGGACCTGTTAGATGGTAATAAGTAAAACTCTAGTAAAAGAGAACACATGGTACCATAATGAATTATTTTTTGCCTAAATGGGGGCATATTCATTTAACAGAACTTATGGAAAAAACTACAATATAGTCTTTTATGTTTTGAAATTGTAAGTGTTTGGATAGAACAACTATTACAGAATATATATCATTTTTTATGGCTAAGTGTTCCCACCATCCCTGACTTGATATCACATAGTTTACCAATACTTGATAGAGCTCTATACTCTTGTAACACTCCGATCATTTGACCAGTTATTACTAATAAATTGAAGAATTCCAAAGCTGGAAAAAACACCTTAGACATTGTTTAGCCTAGTTTTCCTATTTTGTAGATAAGTAATTAAAGAACCAATGCTACGATAACTTGATTAAAGTCACAAAGCAGTAGCACGGTCCAGTCAAAGGCACAGGCTCTTATCTCTCAAGCCTAGGACCCTATCCATTTCACCACCCTGTATTACCTTTGTTCAACTCAAACCAAATAAGCAACTTAATGGAATATGTAACACCCAATGGCTACAGAAAGACACTAGAAAACTTGATAATTAGATCTGCAGTTCATGAAAATGAAAATGTCACTAGACAAAAGCATACATGTATACTGTTTTTAAAGGACCGATAATAATAATACCACAAGATAGTTGACAAAAACATGCTTCTATCTCTAAAGTACTGTGATTTTCATATGCATTTAGTTTTTTTTAAATAGTCAAGGATCATCTTTAAATACAAATGCCTATGAAAAAGAACTCCTTGCCTACATTCTTTTCAGAGATTGCTACAGTAAACATGAGAGGTGGAAGAACAAGAAAACAATCCCAAGAGATCAGAAATTATTAAAAACTCCTAAGCAGAAATTTTTGGCAGTTTGCGTTCTAACTGCAGTCATCACATGACATTTTTATTTCCATTATTCTAGATAACATTTTAGGACAGAATTTCAATAAAAAATTGTTCAGAGACATTTAGTTCATCTTTGCAATTTATTATTGTAGCTACTCAAAAGATGAAAGATTATCAGCTAAATTACTTGCATCGATGTAAGGTGTTGGGTGTCAAATTAAAATAAAATATTAATTTGAAAATCACTTTTCCACCTAAATTAGTAAATAAAAAAGTTAAATGCCAGGGCCTTTCATAAAGTTCTATGAGTCATTTAAGTATTTATATGATCATCTCTACAAAAAAAATTAACTTACAAAAATGGTAAAAGATGTTTACAAAATTTAGTAATATCTGAGTCTGATTAAAATGAACAAGAAAGAGGTTTCTAAGGCAGCCAAACCTATCTAGTTTCCGAAAACACATTTGTTTTGAATTAAAGATGCACTTTAGTTAATGAAGTTATCTAATTTTAGTAAATCTAAAGAAAATTAAAATAGGATATTTTAAAAACTGAAATCAGATTAAATATTTTGAAAAGATAAATAAAATCTGAATAGTAGATTAAACATATACTTTTTGTTAGGCTGCAAAGGTGTAGAAATGCACACATTTTCCAGAATTCAGTGCATTTTGCTCTAAAATATTTGTTAAAAACACTCCTAATAGTGACTGTATAATTTCAAATAAACCAAAATTTTGTAAGAAAAGCAAAATTCAAGCATATCACCTTTCTACAGTAGTAATAACTTCAGGCTATTTATGATCCTCATAGAAAAAGAGTTACTTATTAGAATTACTAATGAGAATTAAGAGTGAAAACTCTTTTAACTTATCAGATATAAACTTTATTTCTTTTTAAAGAACACCAAAAACTTTCACCAGAAGTAAAATTGTTTAAGAATAGCTTAGAAGTACCCAGTGAAATTAAAAATGTTGAGTACCCTAAGGTTTATAAATAAATTCTTTTTTTAAAAAGTAAATATATGTATATTTTGGGAAAAAACAGACATCACTCATATCTCTTCCCATAAAAACAGGAATACTTAACCTATCAGCCTGTTGCATTTGAGACATTAAAATGAAAAATGACATCTACACCCATTAATATCTTCAATGTATAAACAGCACAGCATGACACATTCTTGAGAGCTGAAGGCTACAAAACCTCTCAGAAACATAAATAACAAAGCACTCAGAAGCATATTTGATGTTGATATTCATCTCTGAGAAAAACACTGCTGCCTAGGCTTCTTATGAAAATAGATGCAGCCCAAATGGATCTCCTGTAATTGGTTTCAGATAGCGAGGTCAGAAGAAATATGATACAAGAAACGATTATGTGGAACAGGCGAAACAAGAATGTTTACACAGGCACTCCCTAGTTATACTGACAAGGGGTGTACACTTTGCAGATAACTAGAACTAAAAAAAAAAAAAAAAAAAAAAAAAATGCCAGCAGGACATCCAGAATTTTGTTCTTCATACTTACATATTTTAACCTTTAACATATGACGCCTTTAACACGCTACTTTGAATACTGAAAATGTTTTGAACTGAATTCCATTTTCTAATTATTTTCACAAGTGTGACTGTTAAAAAGTATATTCAGATCCTTCCACAAAGGATATAAATTCCCATTCTGTTTGGCCTTTCCTCACATTATGTTCCTACTAAGGAGAATATACTGATAAATGTAATCTAAAGTCTCATAACACTATTTAATAGAGAAAAATTAATCATCTAATTGCCATAACCTATTTTCTAAGAGCAATCTATCAGAGTGAAATTATGCATCTGTAGCTACTGACCTTTCATTTTATCATGGTTGATACATAATTAGACTAAGTTTGTTGGGGGGAAAAAACAGCTAATTACTAGAAAATATTTTTGAAAATAATTATTTTTTGTTTTACAGTATATTTTACATAAAGTTAAAGAATACATGTGTGGCTATATTGTGCTAAACTGTGGACCTCTATGGAGGCCAAACTGAGAAACTAAGATCATTTATTTTATAGTACTACAATAAGAATGAGAAATTCATTGTAGAGTATCCTATTTACTAATCAAATATCAGGCTATTCTGGCTTAGCATTCATAATGTAGATCCAAAGGAGAGACAATCAAGATATTGAATATGTGATGGAATGGATCCTCAAGTCATCCTCAGAAGTTCTAACAAAGTCCTCAAAGCTCAAGTCCAAACCTAGTACTTAATATATTCCAGTATGGCTCCAAAGTCCTAGATGAGCACAGAAACCCACAAAGTAAACTGGTGAGTTAATGGTAACTAAGGGCTAAGACAGGTTTTGTTTTCTTCAGGTATAGAATCATACACTCATTCCATTCTTGGTATCCATATCTCTATTCTCTTCATTATTCTGCTGTTAATGATAATGAATTGCTAATGGTACACTTATAAAAAACATTAATATAATCTATAGCAATACTAAACATAATTCTTGTTCATATATTAAGAAATTCTGTCCAACTTTAAAATTTCCAAGAAGAAAAGGTAAACATGAATTGGAAGTAATTTTACTAAAACTTACAGTTTTACATCTTATTTTTTTTTTTTTTTACAGTACATGTTCCAGGAACTACAATGGTTTATCTGCATTTTCTCCATTATCTCTCTTTCTGCTATAAAACATTTTATTATTTTTCCCAGACATACTTTGGATTTACATTTGTTTCTCACATATTTTAACAGTTTATTTTTCTTATTATTAGGCCAATATCTTCTGTTTGCATATGGATTGAAGATTCATTACTATTATGTGTTATAATTTCAATAAGCATATCAGATATTAACTGAAAATACATGCTACTACATTAGAGTATAATATCAGAAAGTAAACTATTATTTGAATTCTGTATTCTGGATTCCTCCTGCAATTTAAAAGTAAGATTGCCAAAGAGTTAGCATTTGGGAAATTATTTTAAAGAATAAATTACATCAAAAATTACTTGTCATTAAAATTTATTTTTTGCAAGTATGTTCCTATACCAAGGAAAGAACTAAGTATTACATATTTATACAGGTAGGGGGGATGATGTGACGATTTTTACCCTCAAAGAGCTTACTGTCCTTTAAGAAACATCCAGTTGAATGTCAAAAGGCCATAAAAAATATTTTTAAAACGTTCCAGGAGTTCCTAAGCAGAAGAAATTATTTTCAGTTGGGGAGCTCAGATAAATTTTTATAAGGAAATAATATTTGGGCTGAACTTATATGAGAAATAGTTCATCTTGTGGAGAAAGAAGAATGTGGCCATGTCAAACAGAAGTAATGTGGCCATGTCAAACAGAAGTAATGTGGCCATGTCAAATAGAAGTAAAGATAACATCGGTTTGGAAACAGCGAAAAGAAAATAACATCTTGGATAGAGCATGTACTGAGTTTGAGAGCTAGTGAAACATCATGGGAAGGTTGGCTGGAGGTAATTAATGAATATAACTAAACGATAAGTGGCAAAGAGTCTAGATATAATTTAATGGGTAAGAACAGAAGTTTCTGAATCTGGAAATGATGGGATAAGCCTGGCCCAGGACAATATTGAGGTCATGTTGTGAAGGACAGATGAAAAGTGAATAGGGCGAGGAAAGACGAGGTAGAAAGACCAATGAAAAGTATGTGCAGGTGTCCAAATAAGAGATAAGAAGAACAGTAAGACTCACTGTAGTTGAAAACAGGAATCACAAGAGGAACTGTCAAAGTAGAACTGGTAGGACTTAGTAACTGTGTAGCAGTAAATCCAGGAAGAGGTAAATGATGACTTCAAAATTTTAAGTCAAGGATAACTGAAAGAAAAGCTATGCCACTTTGGAAAGGGAGAAATCGGATTACAAAACACAGGTTTTGGAGAGATGATGTTGTTTACCTGCTGGCAGGATAACCAAGAAAAGTTTTCTTTAGTAGATATTAATAATGCCGAACTCTAGATTGAGAGGATTCCTGAAAGTAAGAGGTTAGATGGTAGTTAAGACAAAGGGAGAATAAAATATTAGATTGCTAATCAGGAGAATGAGGAGAAGGGAAGAGTCAAGTCCCCAAACTTGGGGAACACTTATATTTTGCTGAAAGGAGATGAGGAGATAGTGAAAAAGGAAAACAGTAAATGGGGAGGAGAGCATAGTAACAGAAGTCAAAAAGACCTCTAGAAAATGTTAAACATAGACTTACCATATGAGCCAGTAATTCCATCCCTAAGTATACACCTAAGAGAAATAAAAACACATGTCCACACAAGCAGTTGTTCATAACAGCTTTATTCATAACTGCCAAAAGGTAAAAATAACCCAAATGTCCATCAATTGAAAAATGAATGAATAAACAAAATGTGGTCTACCATATAATGGAATGTTATTCAGCCATAAAAGGAAATGAAGCACTGATACATTCTACATAAATGAACTCTGAAATCGTTACACTAAGAAAAAGAAGTCAGTCATAAAGACCACATATTGTATGAAATGCCCAAAATAGGCAAATCCATGGAGACAGAGAGTAAATTAATGGTAGACAGAGGCTGGGGGAAGGAAAGAATAAAGAGTGACGGCTAATGAGTTTGGGGTTTCTTTGAGGGTAGTGAAAATACTCTGAAATTAGATAGTGGTGATGGTTACACTAACCTTGTGAATATACTAAAAAAACACTGACTTGTATACTTTAAAAGGTTGAATTTTATGGTATGTAAATTACCTCGATAAAGCTGTTATTTATTTAAATAAAAAAGTGATGACAATTATATCTCGATAAAGCTGGAAGTAAAAGAAAATAAGAAAAAATTGGGGAAGAAATGTGTAGAAAGATGAATGATGTTCTCAAACACCAAAACCTCAAATTGGCTAATGAAAGTTCTTGTTAATCTGAACATTTTCATGTGACCTATCAGATATCAGTCTCCACAGGGTACTGAATTAGAAGTTAGATTGCTTGAAAGCACTGGGGATAAATGGGGAAAACCTTTGCCATAAGTACAAACAATTCTTTCGATAAGTTCTATGGAGATCAAAGTAAATGAGAGCTATAGTTTAACAGGTTTTATGTTTTTTTCGTTTGTTTGTCTGTTTTAAGTAAAGAAAACGATAATGAGCTAATAAGAAATTGAAGCTGTAACAGACAAAAGAGAATTGTGAAAGTCACTAGAGGAGATGGAAAGGGGCTAAATCATGGAGCAGGAGCAGGTGATAGCTTTGTGGGAGAAGAAAGTATCCTCTGGGATAGGCTGAAGGGGATAGTAGGTAACTTTGCCCTGAAGGGGTAGGAAGAGAATTCACACTGATGATCTCAATGAACTCAGAGGTTAAAAAAGGTGCAATTATTTATTGAGAATGAAAGAAAGATTGGAATTTCTGGGGAAACGAAAGTGAGGAAGCTTTGCCATCTTCATTCTGAGAAATATAGCTAGTAAAACAAAAACTGATATTTAAAATGTTAAGTATGAAATGTGCTTCCACAGACATTGATGACATATAGAATATAAATGTCTTCTGGAATGTTGCCTCCAGAATTAAAGAACTGCCTACTTTTCCACTGCTCTAATTTGGTATCATCACTATTCAGTCACAGTCTTCGAACTTTTAACTGGGCCAAATGACCTGGCACCTCCAGTTATATCAAGTAATGACGATGAGTCACTTATATGGTTTGTTATCGTGCATTCTGAACACTGGTTACCTTTAGTTTTCAAAAGAAAGCCTCTATATCTATACCTATCTATCAATCTATATCTATCTATATCACCTATATCTATCTATATCATCTATATCTATGATGCTGCTGCTACTATTGGCATACTAATGGGCCTAGCATACTGTAATTCCTGAAACTTTACCTCAGTGTAGATTTAGTTCTCTGCAATCTATTCAAGGAGAAAAATGTCCCATTAGACAGGAAGAATATCTTAACAGCTTCATGTTCTATCATACTTTGCAAAATTGTATTCTAACCTTTTTTGAGATTGAGTGAAAGGGTTTATAACTTTTTGAATGTGCCGGTGAGCTGCCTCTCTCTCCTCTCCCAGGTCTACATCACCACATCTGCATGAATATACACATACACAATGCACCCTACGCTATGAGAACACATGCACTCAAGGATCTTTTAGTATTGCAAAAAAGATGAAAGTACATTCAGTATAACCACAATGCAATTCAGAAATATGCTGCATGTCATTAAAAGGAAGTACAAAAGGTTTCTATGGGAGTTAAGCAGAAACAAAAAGAAAGAAAAAGAGAATTAATGATTATTAAGTGCTCATTATATGCAAGATATAATTCTATATCCTGGGCACACTATTTCATTTCATCCTAAAAACACCCTCCTTTGTCATAGATGTGTGAACTGAAGCTCAGAGTATTTAGATTATATGTCCAAGCTGTTTCACATGTTTTGAAATGGCATAGAGATTTGAACAACCATCTGGCTGACTTTGAAGCTCGTGCCCTTTCCACAAGGGATAATTAAGAAGAGTGTATCATTGAAGAGACTTTTATACAGAAAAAGACTTAAGTAAAAAACTGCTTTAGGCATAAAAATAACAAAATAAATTCACTAATGACATTGCTAGTTATGCCAACTAAAACAGTATAAAGAATTCCAAGATCTTATTTAAATTGTTTTTATTTTTCCTTATTTTTCATGAGGAGAATTAGACACACAAGCTTATATACTAAAGGGAATTTTACTATTCTTAAAAGACTGTGTCTTTTAAGTTATTCAGCACTTGATTCAAGATGTTGGTTACAGACAAGAAACCAATATTAAAGATGAAAAATTTTAATAATCATCTTATATCACAACCAAATACAAAACGATATCATTGGTTAACAAGCATTAAATAATATGTACTATGTTCTGATGGAGTTAGAAGTAGACTTGCCAGATAAAATAGAAGATAATCAGTTCAATTTGAATTTACTTGTATTTTTGCTTGCTAAATCTGGCAATCCTGGCTAAAAAAAAAAAAAAAAAAAAATTATTTCAGAATGTTACAAGAAACCAGGATTTTTTTAGACTGAGTTTTTCATTTAAAGGTAAACACTATTCATTTCATCAGTGGAAATATTTTTTTCATCCTAATAAGTAATGATATCATCTTACCTATATTTTATAAGCGAGTTAGGCTAGTGACCTGTGGGCTTAGGCTGCTTTCCTGTGAGAAAATGCTCACTTGGCTACAAATGCATGTCGAAGGCTGAGGTGGACCACTCCAAAGGAAAAGTGAGCACACGAGTTATTGAAAAAGCCAGAACAATAAAAGCAGAGGAAAGATTACTTTTAGAGTTTACACTCTAGCTTCCTGAAATTGAGATGTAGATGAGAAAAATGCAAAACTTTAGTTCTCCATTCACCCTTCCCTCAGAAAGGATGAGGCTCTGTAGCCAGGAACCCTGAGGCAAAGATTATGACCCTGTCTGGCACCAAGGGGAAGAAATGCTACAGCATATCTAAAGGAAAGAGCCTTGAGGCAGAGTGCTTCTGCATAGGTAACCCAGAAGCTAACTGGCTAGTCCCAGAGGAGGAAAGAGATGGTGAGAGCAAAACCATTTGGGGGCGGGGGGGGAGGAGAGGGGTTTTGATTAGTTCAGGTGCAGACATAGTGGGTTCAGAACCTCTAAAGGAAAGCCCCTAAAGCTAAAATTAGAGTGTTCTTAGAAACAAAACGACAGAGTTGCCAGAGACCTCGGAAATTCCAAGTTCTAATCCCAGCATCATTCCAAGTTTCTGTATGACCTCAATGATGAACTCTGAATAAATTCCTTTTTCCCAATTGTCTAGTCTTACTGGGCAATCTAGTCTTACTGGGCAATCTAAAAAGTGAAACATAAAACTCATTGAGGAGAGGAAATGCTAATCATTGACAGCCAATTGCTGATGACCTACTGCAATTATTCAAAAAATATTTATTGAATGAATGGAGGTAGAAATCTATTTATATTAAGTTCATAGTTAGAATTTTGTATTTTTAGACTATGTTATTTGTAATATAAATTATGAAGCACATATATGCCTGTGTAATATATTTTGAAACTAATTACCAAAGATAGATTTTAGAGATCTTGGGTAAATTCACTTTAGAGAGGAACCTTGGGTTTTTCCATTTTATGTTCTGGCTATTATCCATCTTAGGTTTGATTTTCTTTAGCATATAAAGTGGTAAATTGTAGTTGTTAACATTATACTGTGCATAAGAGCGTTCTTTTGAATAAAATAAAATATAAACCAGTAGTGATAATAATCATCACCTTCATACATCAAAAACTATACATCTATGTAATTTTTATGGGATCTTCTGGGCTTTTGCTCTAAAAATCTTCTCAAGTGCCCTGAGTCTTTAAATTTTAACTCTATCAAAGAGGTTAAAATATATTTTTGATTTCAAAATAATTTCTTATATATAATTATCTGTAATATGACTCTTATAGTAAGTTGTGTAAAAATAAAATATTTATAATACATACTTAGAACATAGTACCCCTTGATAGAAATCAACAGCTCAAGAACCGGGAGACAGGAGGGTCCAAAAAAGGCTTCTTGCTTGTAAGAAATGATTTGATTTTAAAAAAATGTTCCTAAAGGTCCCTCTACTGTTTTGTTCTCACTCTTTAGTTCCACTGTCATAATGAGACTTAGGACTAAAAAGGCTGGGAGAAAACAAAATTTATCTGCAAAGTTTGGTCAGTGGCCCACTTGTTGAAGATATACATGAAATCTGAACTCAAGGAGCTAGTCTATGCAACTTGTGTTAACGCAAGCAGCATTTCTACTCAAAAACCTAACTTATCTGATAATCTTACTTGTTAAATGAATGTGTTTAATAATCCTTAAGCAGTATAAGCTCCTTAAGGGCCAGAAATGTTTCTAAAAATTTTTATGTCCCCAGAAATGCATAGCACAGTAACTTGCACCTAGTCACTCAAAAGATATTTAATTAAAAAACATGTTTCTTTAGACATTTCTAAACTTGTAAAACACAGAGAGAGCTTAGCTGGTTCCAGATATCTGAGATGTAACATACACTCAGGGAAGAAACTTCACACTCCTCCAGGAAGTCACAATGCCTTGCATACAGTAGGTCTTCTTCAGACGTCTATGTAGATAACTCTAGAGGATTGCCTAGCAATCTACAGCACTAAAATGAGCATATATAAGACGTCTTTCTTTTTATCAAGTTATATGAAATATTTTATCTATGACTTTTCCACAACATATTATCTTTCATTATTTAATTTTAGTCACAATCCAAAAAAGGACAATTGATTGCAAAAAAATCTTTATCTCACCTTCTTCAGTTAGAGTCCTTCGATTCTTTTAGGCAAATTGCATAAGCATAAAAGGAAATTGTTCTCTAATCTGCCTTTCAAGCATAGGTCTAGAAAAAAGTCTATACATGTGGGTGTTTTAGTTACTCAGTTTAAAAATTTGCTTACATAAAAATGGAAGTATTTTTCATGCTTTTCCAGACTCAGTTACCTACAAAATTAGAATTCTACTAAAACCTTTTTAATATTTATTAATGTTCATGTACACCTAAAGACGTACACTATGGGAAAGAATAACCTATTTAGGCAAAAACAACACAGTTATTTTAAATTAAAAACAAAAAGAATTTTCAAATTCACTAAAGCATCCCAATATTTCCAATGCTTAGAAACTCACTTTTCATTTAATGTAATTCTCTTCTGTTAGATATTTACATTTTTAAAAATTTTTTCAATATTAAGTAACATTACAATGAATTTCCTTGTAATTCAGCCCTGCAATTATCTCCCCAAAAGTTTAATCTTGAGGTCAAGTCGTAGTCAGAAATTAAAATCTTTTTAAAATACACAAAAATATTTCACTTTAATTTGCTTTTCTTACCTTATTAAAAAGTGATGTTTTAAATATATCCAACATCTAAATACATGTAGACTTATTTTTGTAGTCTCACTTAAAATTATTGATTAGATGGACTACTGTAATTCACTCATTTACTCATTCAACTAATATACATTAAGTCCTTACTCTTTGTTAGCTACTATAAATGAAATGTGGACCAGACAGGAATGTTCCCGTCCTCTCAGAGTTTGCAAGTTAATCACTGACAAGAAACAATGACCCTACAGTGTTGCTTTTACTCTTTTTGTTTCTTCATAGTGTTATATACTACATGACACAGATCATTAAATTACATTGGTCATACTTTGCCTTTAAAACTCATTATTCACAATATGGTACTTGCAAATAATGTGAGGAAGAACTATTCATCAATAAATATAAAAAGTTCACATGGGGTGAACTCCATTGTAGCTGGTAATTAAGAAGGAAGATTATATTTTTAATTATGAAAAAGTAACTTCATTGCATTCAGAAGCAATTTTTATGTAAGGTGAGACAAAACTTTTAAAAAGAAAATAACCCACTGGATTGATAAGGACCTAATTACCTTATCCTGCAACAGAGAGTGTGCTAAAGTTTCTTTCAAAAGTGGCTTCCGTTTTAAATATATAAAGCTTCTGCGCCGAGGAGCAAGCTGTTTAACCACACATTTAAAAAAAAAGCTTTCCAATTTAATGTTTCTCCTCTTTAAATTAATCATTTTTTAGCTTATTATTAGAAAGGAAGCACATGCAAGAATGCTTATAGAAAGATGAATAGTTAAACTGGAAATTAAAACTTTATTCTGAGGGTCACACAGGGAAGACACTTTGCAATCTTGGAGAAGTCCCAATTGGCCTTTGCTCAAAATGGCACTCTTCTCCCAATGTCTCAAAAGATATTAAACCTCTCATAGAAGGGGGATTTTGTTGTCCCCCACAAAGGGTTCTTATGATTGCAGAATGATCCATTTAAGAACTGCACACTTTCTCATGGAGGATACATTTTGGCACTCTCTTGTAATTATCTTCATTTACATACTGGCACCTAACAGGCCACTCACTAGAGTGGAACAATAAGCTGCGCTTGCTCTGATCATCTCTATGTTGAAGTTAAGCCATTACGCTGAATCCTGAGACATGCTTGCGAAGTCCCCTGGCATTTCTACTGCTATCACTTGTATGTTGTTATAGGAAAATGTTCCCTGCCAGAATCCTCTGGCAGAAACTCAATTTCTGAGTCCAATACTAATTCATTACAAAGTCTACAACAGCTGGGACACTGGTATACACAAATGAGTCATTCTGAAATTGGAGGACAAATCCAAAATACACACACATGACTTTCCTGTGATTCCACAGCCATGGAAATAGCTGTAAAAAAGGGGAATCTTGTCAACATCTCACCCTGCCCACATCAAATTAGACCCTTGTAATTTGAGTCTCTACGGTGTGCTACCCTTCCTGAGCTTTGTTTATTAAGAACTGTTTTTAAAGGTCTCAATTATGTCATGTAGTGTGCCTTGGAAGTATGGGGATGACACCTGTAATGTAGGGGATAACATAAAGGACACCTTGAGCACACCTATCTAGCCATACGATAGTCACCGTCTGTGAAATAAAAGGTGTTCCAAAGATGAGTTAGTAATAAGCACCAGGGAAGAACCGTAGGTAAAACAGAAGCATAGTACAAAGTAGAAAGGGTGACAAAGATTAAAAATAGTGACAAAGGCCAGTAGGACATTTTTAATTTCTTTTTTTCTATGTCTATCTACTTGCTTTAAGAATGATATCAAGTAACTAATGAAGTGATGAACTCCAACAAAATTTCCAATTCCTTATAATTTAATAGATTCTTTGAGAGTAATAGAGTTGCTACTGTTTTATGCAACTCTTGGAAAACTACCTTTATTACACCGTGGTATCTGCATAATAGTTCACTGTCAAGTGCTGTTTCTGCTAAGTTACTCAATTAATTCCCATATAAAAAAATATAAAAATTGTTTCATATGCAAGGAAAATAAGAACATTTTTAAATATCACAAATGTATTTGAATATTGACAAATACAGATTTATTTATGAATATTTTGTGAAATATTAATCCTTTGTTTAAATAATGAAATGATTATATTTCAAAATGATATTTAAATTTATTTTGTAATTCTATATACACTATATGAAAAGGAAAAAGCAACACATGTAAATATACAAATATAATAGATGTTCTTTCCATGGGTTACCTGGAGATGTTTTTAAAATAAAATTAAAATGATAAATTAATATTCAAGTGTGGCCACAATGCCACAAATATTTTTGCATATGAGAAATAAATACTAGTAATTTTAGCCTCTAAAATTGCTTTAAAAGAGGGAATTCTTTGTAATTTGCTATGTGCCCTTTGTTCACAATCTATAAGAACAAGTAATTTAACGCTGAATATCCCCAATGAATATTTAAACAAGAAAACTCTATTATGTCAGATTCTAAAAATTAGGACTTCTTAGCTAAAATTTACATTTAAAAAGAAATAGTTTACTTTGCAAATTTATGTTTAAATAGTACTACAGAAAGAATGTGGAAAACAGTGAAAAACAAACTAATTTTGAGGACTTCTCTATCTGAAAACTTTGTTATGAAAACTGCAAATCATGCTAAATTTTCATTTTGATTCACTCAGGATGTCTACTATAATGGTTTCCTACTCAGATGGTCATCGGAATCACACGATTAATTAATGGGGGCTATTTTATAAAGATATATTCTTGGGTTCCACCCACAGAGATTCTCATTTAATTAGGTTTGAAGTAGGATCTAAGGTTATCAATTTTTTTATAAGCTCCTCAAGTGATTTTGATGATTAGCCAAGTCTGAGAACTATTGTTCTAGTAGGTAAAATTTTGATAGTAATTATAGTCATGTTTATTACTATTACTGTTATTATTCATTATAATGACATCATAATGCATTACCCAGTGCGTGGTGAGAAGATATCACAATTAATTGGTTCCACTTTCACCATGTTTTACTCATCACTAACACTACTATGTCAAAATCAAACATTTTAAAGCTAAAAAAAAAGAAAAGACAGAATATTTCATTAAATTCCTTCAAATTGTACTGTGTAAATAGGCCTAGAGAGGTTAAGTAATTTGCCAATGTCACAAAGTTTGTTAATAGTATTAATGTGACTCTAAGAATTCCAATTTTCTTTAATTTTTCTTACTATATCACCAATTGTAAAGGTCTACACATAAAAATAACACAAATAATTTGGATTATCCTATTCTCCATTTAGTTCCCAGCACATGACATCCCTTCTTCAAGACCCTGTTCCTTATTCATTGCACCATCTCTAGAGAGCTCTATCAGAAACCACTGGGCAACCCTTTGGCTGCCCTCCTCATTCATGTTTCAAGAAACTTATCTGTGAGCTTCCATGGGAATTGTATGAAGCCACTTCCGGGTCACTCCCCTTACTGTTAGGTCTACAGAGCCTCAGAGATCTGCGCTAGGGCAAAAAGATCCAGAGACTCTATTATTATTATTTTAGTTACATTACGGTTAAATAATTTTTGAGGGTTGCGTGGGATCATATACAACACTGTTTCTATGGGAACAGGAATTTCTGTTTCTAAACATCGGATCTGGAAATAGTTATGTGCAACAAAACCTAATAGTAAGTAGAGTACAGACTGTTAGTGCATCTTAGTCAATGAAAGCACTAATAATCACGCTTCTCTCATATCAAGGTCTGAGCTTTTCTATTCACTCCGAAAAAGTCCTGTAAACAGGCACTAAGAACATGGTTTTTAACAAGTATAAAGTTAATGACTAATGATATCAAAAAATGAAAGAATACCCAAATTATACTCAAACAAAATCAAACTCTTCCATTATAACAACTTTCAGTTGATAAATTAATAAAGACATACAATATGGTTGAGCATTTAAACCATTATTTTTATATTCTGCCAGTTTACCATTTTCATTTTGTTGTTCTTTTTAAAGGTTTCTTCGTAGGGGGAGAGAAAGTAGTATTTTATGCCAAATTACTGAAAATCAATCAAAGGAATAATTATTAATGATATAACATGTAAAAGCAAATAATTATGCACAATGAAATTTTAACAAACATAACCTTGTTTATAGATAAAAATATGTTGGCTTTCATGAGAAAAAGGATGTCATCAAAAGTTAGTTAGAAACATCACAGTGGAATATTCTTACTAACGAATTATGAATTTAATGTACCATTAGTAAGAACAAATTTTAATTTTATAGCATAACTGTTTAGCCATCAGCCCTGAAGTTTAACTTCCCTCGTACTGCACTCCAATGTATGTCCTAAGGCAAGCTATCTGATAAATTCTCCTCTAAAGATTTGGCTGGTCTTTGGTTCTCTGCTGAATTTATTCCTTCCCCCCAACCTCTCACATACTCACTGATGCAAAAGCTTTCTGTTGCAAGATTCTTTCTTCGATTCATATCTTTTTTCATTGCCCAAGCACACAACCAGTTTGTATCAAGAGACGTAGAGAAATGTCAGTATATATTTTTTAAAGTGCCCTTTATTCTATCTTTATATCCATTTGGTTCAAAAGATTATACATTTGTCTATAGAAAGTATTAACTTAAAGAAAAGTTTGCAGAATCAACCTTGTAAGTTATGAATATGCAAAGTGAGGTCTTTCAAAGAAGTAAAAGTTAAGTCTGAACTGCATCTTTTTTCCTATCTCCTTATGCTAGCTATTTTCATGTGCCATCCACTTCCAACCCATTTCCTCTGCTTTCTTTACTAGGCCTTAAACACTAAATAATTGGCACAGCCATACAGAGATTAATTGAATGAAGCAGACATTGATTTTCAGGAATTTAGTTATAAAAACAGAATAATGCATCAATGATGGAAATAAAAACCCTATGTCTCTACCAATAACCAAGGCAGTTTAATTACACTGAGCTGAAAATTTTGGCTCATCTCATTCAGGAGTCTCATCTAAATACTTTATATGTGAAAGTTTAAGACAGGCATTGAAAGATGAAAGTAGTATGGACAAAAATGAATTTGTAAGCTTCTCTTCCTCTGTTCATCTTTCGAATTGTCAGTGTTTCCCAGTACTCATTCACTTTCCTTTTTCTTATCCCTCTATACACTGGCTGTTAATTCTCCGCCTTCATTACATGACTTGTGCCTCGTCCAAAATCTCACTGTTTTACGTGACCAAGTGTCTTTGGACATCTTCTCTTCTTCCTTTCCCTTTTAGTCCCTCTCACTTGTCTCTCATTCATTAGGTACTCTTACTCAGACTCATAATTTTATATACCATTTATATGCTAACAACTCAGATTTAGATCTCCTGTTCTCACATCTCCAGTGAACTCAGAATGTATGTCAATTTGCCTTGATCATATACCATTTGGCTCTCAAGTAAGCATATGAAATTTAACATTCATCAACTGAATGGCTTCTTAACAAGACCACCCCCCCAAGAAAAAACCTAAAACAAACAAACAAAATACAAATCAAAGCCAAACGAATCAAACAAAAAAACTGTTGCTTTTTCAATTCATTGATTTGAAGGAACCCTAAATGTTGCAATCATCTTTGATTCCTCTATCTCTCACATCCTTCACATCAATTTATCAGCAAAATCTTTGGAATGTGATCAGGATTTGTGAAACTTCATGCCACTTCTGCTGCAACCAGCCTAGTTCAAGCTCCCATCCTTTCTTTTTATTTCCTTTTTTTTTAAAATTTATTAAGGGTGACATTGGTTAATAAAATTATATGTTTCAAGTGTACAATTCTTTCCTGGTGTCTTCTAATACCCCTCTACCTGGTTTCTCTGTTCCTTTTTTTCCTTTTCACTTCCTTTCATGTACTTTCACACAGTAGCCAAAATTCCTTTAAAAACTTGTATTGTATCATGTTAATTACCTTTTTAAAAGACCTCTCAGGAATTCTGTTACTTGGAATAAAATTTGTACATAAATTATCAGACCAAATATCATTCCACCATTCTCTTTACTCACTGTGCTCTAGACATACTGATCTTTTTGCTAAACTTCAAACAGATAGCACACTCTCATATCAAAGCCATTGAACACATTGTTCTCTCTGCTTAGAATCTCTCATACACACAAGGCTCAACCCTTTTCTTCTTTAAGATCTCTGCTAAGGTGTTCCTCATCATAGAGGTCTTGACTAATATGTCTAAAAGAGCATCCCTCTGTACTTTACCCCATTAGCCTCAAACTTTACTTTTCATAATAGTATTTATTATTACATTATATTTGCTCCTTAGCCATGTCCCTAACTAGAATGTAAACTCCATGAAGGCAGAGACTTTACTGTGTGTGTGTATACACATCTCCAGTGCTAAGAACAGTACTTTGCATATAGTAGACGTTTAATAAATATTTGCCCAAAGTATGAACAAATTATTAAATATATATACTCCAAATAATAACATAGCTTAACTATCATATCATACTAAAGTCTTCCAATTCCATATCTCTAGTATGAATCTGTATTTCTGTTGAAAAAAAAAAGTTTTTACTTGGATGTCCCACAGGCATCACAAATTTAAATATCTTATTCACACGATTTTGATTAAGATGAATAGCAGTCCTCAGCCTACACGCACACACAAGTTTAGAGACATACTGGATTTATCCCCTTTTTTAGGTCCCTCCACACCCAATGAAATCCATTCTCAAGTCTTGTTAATGTTGCTTCCTAAATTTTTGTATTCATCTCCCTTTCCTCACCACAGATACTGCCTCTCAGTTTTATCTCCTAATCATCTACTAGAATCATCTACTATCTGAACACCCAATTTTTATTCTTAAAGTTTAACTCCAGTTAATCCATTACTGCTGTTACATTAACCTTTTAAAATTCAAACAATTATGTCATTCTCTAGTAAACAGCCCTTCAATGGCTCTCATTTCTAAAACAGGATTAACAGGTTAAACCTGAGGGTGTAGTCTTTTTACAGCTCTTCTCTCCTTAATTTCTATCCCTAAGTAGACTGCTTGGGTTCTCTAGGGCAGGGGTCCCGAATCCTCCTGCTGTGCAGCGAACAAGGGAAGCTTCATCTGTATTTGCAGCCACTCCCCAGCACTAGCATCACCGCCTCAGCTCCACCCCAGAGCACCAGACATTAGATTCTATTAGGTGCACTGGTCCCTGGGGACCACTGCTCTAGGGCTTTCCTTCTGCACAGTTACCCTATGCAACTGCTAATCCAAAGCACTGAAGGCAGGTGCTCTTTCATGACTAGACCATGGGCTCTATGAAGGTGCGTAAGAATCATGTCAGTTTTATTCATACATGTATCTCCAGTTCTTAGCTCACTGTACCTCACAGGTGCCAACAAATATTTGCTAAATGAATAAATGACTACACTTTTGGACTAGATGATCCCTCTGCCAGGAAAAGCTTTTTTCATTCTTGCCTTTCCCTCCTAGTCCTAAGTGTCATTGTGGTAGTGGAATTAAATTAAAGAGTGAAAACAAGATAGTATTGGGATAATCATCTTTAGGAACTTCCTCATTCTTATAAGCAAGACACCTATCTGGGCCTCCTACTCATCTTTCATGACTAAGCTTGAATTTCACTTTCTCTGCAAAGTTTCCTGAACTTCGCAAGCAAAAAGAAGTTCTGTCTTGTAATAGTCCATCTATCCATTATATTTAAAACTATACTTTAGTTATTTAATAAAACATGTCTTATCTTTAAATTAATTATATGTGTATGTATGCTCAAGGGTGAGGAATATGTCCTCGTTATTAAATTTTTAACAGTTTATTTATAACAGTTTCTGCCCTATAGAAGTTACTTAACTGTTTTATTGGATGAATACTAAATATTATCCTTGCAGTTAGGTGAAATGAGTTGTTATATCCATTTCTGAGGCAGAGCCTTCTAGTTGTGTATTCAATATACATTGCTTCCTTATTCCTTACTAACAGAAACATGATTTTATTAGAAAAGTATATGTATCCTGACGAAAACTATATTTCTCTGTCTCCTGTAAAGTTAGGGGACATAATTCCAATGGATGAGACATTTGCAAAAGTCTGCACCTCCAAAATTAAGACTTTAATTTTATGAACGAATGTGAAGTAATTTTGGAGATGCAAGAATTATATAAAAACAAAGAAAACTTAGGTGAAGATAGTTTAAGCTTACCAAAGTTCATACAGCAATATGTGGGTAACTGATCCTAATTATCTGATAGATTGCTCAATCTCATTGTTCATGTCTTCTTAGGATGAATAAGCAAAAAACTATATTGATTTTTCTTGTCAACATATTAATTCATTCACTAAGCAAATATTTATTTAGTATCTATTAAGTGCTACATACTGTTAGAGGTACTGATCTGAATGGTATCAGTTCTGCTAATTTTTAAAATTTGGGAATGAAGTAGCAAAGAGAAAAAGGTTGTTGTTTTTAAAGTCTTTCAAAGACCTATAAATGGCAAATAGAATATATAAAAACGTGTTCAGGAAACAGCATACTCAGGAAAAATAATACATAACAGAGTTTAAGAATGGCATGAAAATATATGGCAGGCTTATCTGTGTTCTTCCAACCTCTCCCTTTATCCATAACTGGCAACTTATCCAGAGTAGCATTTTTATCCACTGAGAACAGATGAAAATCAAAATTCTTCCGAACACAGAAAATTAACTATAAATGCGTATAAGATAATATCTATTTGACATCTAATGCCATAGTAAAACTGATAGAAATGGAGATGCCAAAAAGAAGTTGTAAAAAGTTATAAGAGTTTTGGTCTTGTTCTGAAATCAGTTAGACAGCATAGGAATTTCTGTGTGTGTGTGTGTGTGTGTGTGTGTGTGTGTGTGTGTAAGAGTTGATTAAACTAACTTTATCTATTCTTTAATCTTCGGCTACTACTAAAATAATTTCAAATTAATAAATATGTATATAAAATTAAACCTACGTGCATTAAAATAATTAAGTGAATGTAAAGAATAACAGGAAATAATAAAAAGACTAACATTTTAAAGGTAATTTAGTTTCATTAATTTCAAGTACATATAGCAACTTGAACACTTAAGCTCAGTGTTGCCAAGTAGAAGTCCTGCTGACCTGCCTTAATTAACAAAAAGAAAATTTGTAATTAGCACATTATTTATATGAGAAAGAAAGCTCCTACATGAGTTCAAGTGTTTGAAAACAATTTGATTCCTTAAATCCTTCCCTCATAATCTTGATTTAATGAGAACTTGTTTAATTAGTCTGAGGTTTATTATACAAATTAGTGAGATTTTATTCCCTCCAAAAAAAGAGAGGGAACAAAGGAGGCTAGAGAAAGAGCAGTGTTTGAGGACATGTGTACATAAAAACTTAACGGCGTGATTTTAATTGAGAAGTAAATAACTGACAGTTAAAATAAATCAGTTAATTTCTAATTTAAAGCAGTTAAACTAATTGTCTAGTCTAGAGATGTAGTTTGAGTTCAGGTTGTACTAGTGAAAAAACAAAAACCTAATGTCAAAGCTGAATGAGGTCCTAAATATTTTTTTTTAATACAATACCAAATGCTTTTAAAGAAGTCATTTAATTTCTGTTTATCTGACACAAAAATGAAGGGGTCACAAAAAGGTTGTGATGTCTATGTGATTCCAAACATCTGGATGAAACCTGGAAAATTTATCCATATATTGTATATGTGGAAAACATCTGCCTATTTGCATATTTTTTTTCAGTTTTCATCCACATGCTTATCATGTTGACATAAACTTCTTTGTGTAACTCTTTTTTCTCTTCTGGGTGAATACTGATGCAGCACATTCTCAAACATTTTAATAGGTAAAACATAAGTATAAAAAATGAAATGTATTACCAACATTTATATAACTTCAGTGGATTTTGCTTTAAAAAGTGAGTACGATATAGTGGAACTATTTATAATATCGACAAGAGGGACAGAAATAGCTCTTGTATCAGCTAGCTGTGATATATCAGCTTTATACTTTTCAAATGTTGCTGAGAGTATCATTTGCATAAATATACGTGAAAAGGCAGGGTATCATCATCATAGTTAAATATTCTTTCGAGAAATTTAAATTAAAAAAATTGACAATATTGTCCAAGTAAGTAGAACAAATAGAAAAAAAAAAGAATTAAAGATTTTGAATAATTGCTTCAAAATAATCAACATAATAACTAATGTGGAGCATAAGTTATGAGATTAAGAAACATAAATTGGAAAAAATAGAAAATAAATTGACTTTATAGATGACAGAATAAAATGAACCCTGTGGTTTTTAAATTAACTTACTGTGTGAATAATTATTAAATACACAATTGTAAGAACTATACTATCACTTTCAAAATATTTTTCAAATATTTTATTTTCATGTACTACCTAGCCATCACATTTGGGAACTGAAGTTCTATAAATTGTATTGGGTCTAAACTTGTCTTTATCCTTGATTAGGAATAGACATATGGTCTCTTTTTTTTTAATGGACACTATTATTCATGCCCCTAAACCCATAAAGATAAAATTTATTTGTATTTGCCTACTAGACAAAGAAGAAAGAATATTTTATTAAGGAAAAAAGGGGAGAGAAAAGAGCAAAGTTATTTATTAATGAAGTTCAACCAGAAGAATAAAATAATGTGAAAGTTTACACAGAAGCCAGATTATACATAAAAAATAAACAACTTTCATCAGTTGTAAAAGGTGAATTAATTTAACTTGAAAGACAAAGTTCAAACAAAATAAGTTATATTGAAATTCACATTAAATAGAAAATTAAATTTATTACCCTTGATGTTGATAAAGGATATCTAAAAATAGGCTATTTTAATATTTTTACATCTAGCTATATATGGAAAAAGATTATGCCCTAAAATCAGGATTATTGATCTTGGCTTTATTTCTTCAGTGTGTTTTCTCCATTGTCATCCTTAGAGAACACTGGTCTATTCTGAATATCTGAGTTTCCACAAATTTTTGATGACAATACAATAAAGTACAAGAAAATCTTTAAGAGATATAGATGTCCCTGAGTTAACTTATTTTAGGAAATTAAATTAAGTTACTATTTTGTTATGTCAAACTTGCTGCCACTTGAACATTTACACATTAAAAAATATTGATTGAAAATGTATAAAATTAACAGACTGACTCAAGATATATTTTGCTTTGAGTACAAACCTATCCAATAAACTTCACAGAAAGAATAAAGTAAGGTAAAACAAAAAAAGCACAATGGTCTTTCTGTGCGCTGCTTTAGGCTGTGCCATGCCTGAGCAGAGGAAAAGAGTTTCACTCCTGTTGTTTATTGATTTTCTAGATTAAGAATCCCAGTGAGAGAATTGTAACAGACAACCATAAAATTATTTTTGGTGTGCTTATTTGCCTTTCCCTTGCATCTATTTGGCCTGTGCCTGTAGACAATTATGCGTTCTAGCCTAGACTCAGGTGCTAATAATGAAGGACAAATAGAATCATATGTGTAAACTTCCCCTTCTGATGAAAATTTATATTAACTTTCTGCCACTGTAAACAGAACTGCATAGCTCAGCGTCCCTGATGAATTGGTGATGAATTCAGTCATTTATATCCCAGGAATCTGTGCATTTATGGGAAAAGATGAAAACCGTCTGTATTGTGTAACCTTGCACTTTTTGAGTAAGAAAAAGAAAACACCAGCCTGTTTAGTTCATCACTTAAAGTGTGTAAATTTCAGCTCAAATACCAGATTTCTGCATGACTCTGTCAGTCTTCACTTTGGGGATCTGTGCCAATATACACAAGCCAAACAGTGAAGAGTGCCATGTTATCGCTACTACTGTGAACTTATACACTTTCAGCCTTCCATAAAAATTGTTATGAATATCTTTACAATACAACAGAATCTTTGTTATGTACTAAAGCTGGACAGTTTGACAGTTTGGCAGCTCTGTTGGAGAACAAAGTAATTTGGGATAGATAAGAACACGGCCAGTCTTTTTGTGATTAAAAACATTCTATCTCATTTTAAGAACTACTTCCAAAACACTGTCAGATTTTTTTTAACCAAACTTTTCAAAGATAAGCTAGATTAATGAACACAGAGATATGGAATATTGATAAAAGAACAGATTTTTTAATGTTAAGCTTAATACATAGCACAAATATACCTCAAGCATTTTGACAAAAATAATAAAATTCAAATGTAGAAGGTTTTTTAAAAAGTATTTTTGGTTTTGTCTTCTTAATATAAACATTTAGGTAAATGCAGTTTTTAAACCCCACAATTTATAAGTATACCGATGGCCTAGAAAACAAAACAAAACAAAAACACAATTTACGCCTCAGTCCACAGATTATTTTTTCTAAAAAGTCCATTAGACATGTGGGAAATTCAAGTTAAAGAAAAAAAAAATGGCTACAAACACTTGTTTTCGTTTTTATTGATATTAAACATTTACATGTAGATTTCTTTCATTCTAAGACTGTTATATAAATGTGTATTATAAAATTAAGATTTTTCTCAAAATCTTGCCATATCCATATAATATTTTAAGTAACTTAAAAGGTAGATTACAGGATAATTATGTTTTTCACTGTTTCAACCATATGAGAAAAGCAGGAATTGTATATTACTAAAATAGAAAAATATCATTGAGGTAAAACATATTTTAACAGTTGAACATAACTGGATATATGGCTTGTATTTGAAAAAAATAAAAAAAAGCCTTTCAAGTTCATGTACCACGGTTGCAAGATTGCACACCTTTTCATGATACACTTTATCTCAAAGTTGTCTGTGGCTGTTCTTATCACTCTGTGTGCATGACCTTTTAGTGAGCTGAAGAAGATACAGTTATCTTCTTTTGTGACATGCAACATCTATCAATCAACATGTTTTCATGTAATTTATTCAAAGCAAATAGCAGCTCCTAAGGCTAGTGAACCGCAGCACTCTCTCAGTGATTTTGATTAAGAAATGATGTGCACTGCTTAGGTGAGAAATGGAAAATGCAGAGGAGTTTTGATAAAGATGTATCAAAAACAATAAAATGGAACTAAAGGATAAAGATGTATCAAAAACAATAAAATGGAACTAAAGGACTAAAGATATATATATGTTTAAATATATATATATATATATATATATATAGGGTCAGCATAACTAACCTTGATAACCTTGTTTAAAATCCACTCTAATAAATTGGGGGTGTGTGCATCGTTTGATGAACTTCTAATGGTTCCAATTGAGTTTATCTTTAGTATCTGAGGCAATACGTCTCTAGTTCTGTTGGGTTAATTCACATTTTTCTCATTGAATCAAGAATGTAAATTAAGACAAAATGATTCTTTTTCAATTTCATGCTGAAGTAGCTCAAGTTAGTGAATGTAATTTCTCCTAACAAGAAAAATTTATCACTGTACAGCTCACTCAGTTGCCTCTGTAGTGAGTTGCGATATGCATTTACAGAATTGAATGGATAAAAAGATTGACAAATGTGGTAAGAGAATAAGCTGTACTTCAAGAAGAGATAGGCACAATTAAATGACTTTTAACAATTCCTCATCTTTATTCCTGTTTATAGCATCTCTGCAACAACTGCACTATCACACATTACAATTAATTTTTATGTGAAAAGGAGCTTTTTGTTTGTCTGGCTTTCTCTATGGTAGCAAAAATTCTAGCAAAAGGCATAAGAAGCCTTGTGTTCCAGTCCTTGTGGGCAAGTAGCCTGTGAGGCCTCAATTTCTTTACCTAACCTCTCAAAACTCTGTACCTCTAGGTTCTAATATAAATAAAAAATTCATAAACTAAATGGATATATTATAGATATATGCATATATATACACACATATGTATCAATATATTTATACACATACAATATTTTTAGAGTACTTAGACAATTAGGTTAATTGAACTAAATTTTCACCTTAGTTCTACTGTTAACTAACCTCATTGACTATCAGTAAATACATTCTTGATCCCACTGTAGTCGCTGAAAACTATGTTGATCCCTTTTGAACACCTCTAGTTTTTGGCAAAATCTTGTGTTGTTCATCATTTTCTTTAAGCACTGAATTTTTAGTGTTATTTGTTAATTATTTAAACAACCTTTCAACTTGTTTTTAAAAAGGAACTTAACATGTATATTACATTGCACAAAATGGGAAGGTAAGTTAAAAGTGTAAAAGGAAAAAGCTAAGAGAAAAAAGTTTTGAAATATAAGACGAACTAGTACATCATCAAATGTGAGATATTTGCTAGAAGTTAGCCACAGATTTAATGCTAAGATTTCTAAAGCTCATATGAACAGAGAATCAATCAAATTATAAGGTTCACCGTATAAGGTGAAAGAAAAGAAGTTGCTCATAAACAGAACTATTCTTAACAGTGAATTTTGAATTTTATTTTTCCCCATGGGATCTTAGGTAGCAAACTCTAGGGAAAGTATGAACAACATCTCCTACAACATTCTTAGATTAAATAAAATAGTAAACTGAATAGTTTTTTTTTTTTAAGTATAATATCCCTAAATATAGTCTGCTGATAATAAAGCCATTTTATATGGAGCAATATGACGGTGGTAAATCTATGAGACTATTAGCAGGTCTGCTTTATCAAGGTTAGATTTTAGAGGATTTAAAGGAATCTATGGAGTGTGTATTCTGCATGCAATCGTCCACAGTTACATTCAGTCAAGCTTTTACTAGATATTGAACCACGGTGAGGTGGATCTTATAAATCTTCATCGGTAGCAGTAGCTTATTTCCTCTAGGCCAGTGATTCTCAAACTTGAGCATGCATCCAGAGTTTCTGATTCAGCAAGTCTAGGGAAGAGCCTGAGAATTTGCATTTCTTACAAGTCCCAAGTGATGCTGTTACAGCTGGTCTAGAACTAACACTTTAAGAATTGTTCTTCTAGGTCATCAGTTATGTGTAGATCCATAGACTTTAACAAAAAGTTAAGTGACAACATCCTCCTGAAGAAAGAAATATGCCTAACGAGGGCAGTGAAAATGAAACAGAGTCACTCACCCAACAAAAGATTATCTTGACATATTCTCCAAGATGAATTATTTTTAAAGTATACTTATTTAGAAAATGAGATGATGCTGAACATTTCTACTTTCTAACTAGTTAAAATGTGGAGTATTTACATAAGCATTTTTTTTCTGATATTAATTAGATAGTTCTCTCTCTCAAGATCACTCCAGCTTATGATAATTAATACAATGCCATCCCATATAAACAGGCTGTTAATATTCTGCTCCCAGTTACTGAATGTTGCTTCTGATGATGCTCCTCAATCTGACCTTGTATGGCCCTCTACAGTTAATAATTTTCTACTGCTTGTGTTGCACTTAGACGATATTATAATTATTTTTTTCATATATATTTAACTCACATTGTTAACTTCATGAGCAAGGACTACATATTCCTTTGTAACACCAGTGCCTAGAATTGGTAGTCAATAAATATTTATTGAAATAATCAGAACAAGAGATGCAAATGTTTTTAAGTGGATTAAATCTAAACTGCTGTGAAGTTCATAAGAATAGAAACCAAATACAGTAATAATACCTGTGCACTTACTGATGGCTATTTCAAAATTTCTAAACATAAGTTATATCTGCAGGTCTTTTGTTCCCCATTATTAAAAATAAAGTTACATGAAGTCAAATTTGCGAAAGAAAAGCTCTATAATCATTAAACAATGTGTTGTGTGAGGTGGTAATTAATATTTATAGTTAATAACTCTATAAAGCAAAAACATTTCAATAGGTCTTGCATTGATAATAGCAGGTGTTTTAAGGAATAAAGCACTAGACTTGGAGACATGCAGACCAAGGCAATTCTATCTGTAGTCATCCAATCTCTGTGGGCCTTTGTATAGTGCTGAACTTTTAAAATTTCGATTTCATTGTCTATAAGTGAAAGTAACATTATTGCCCTCATCTTATTTTAAAGGAACTTTCTGAAGATAAAAGGAGAAGGTGAACATAAATGCCATTTGAAAACCATAAATTGCTCTATTATTTTTAGAAAATAACATAATTCAAAGCACATGGTGTTAAGTAAAATATATTCATTCTTCGTCATCCCTACTAGCAACTATATCCATCTGCAACTTTTAAAAGCCATTATTGCATATGTTCTTAAATATAATTACTCTTTAAAATTTTTTTAAATAATTTTTTTAGTTTTAGGTTATTGGGTAAACAATAGGAAAAATGAAAGCTCTTACTGAACATGCAAGTAATTAAATGTTTAGCAACATTTAAATTCTCCTTCTATGCCATTAGCAATATTCTGCTACTATGAGGGTTTAACTACTCTAGTTTATGTTTTTGTCGACTAATATTTTTTTGGACATTCTGAAATTTACCTATTACCTTCTAACTCACAGTCTGGAAAGCCAGTTACTTTCTTTGATCCATTGGATTCTACTAGATTATGAACTTCTTGAAGTCAATATTATTACACTATTTTACACAACATTTTATCACCCACGGTGCATTCATGAATATGTGTAGACTTGAGAGTTATTAGTAAATCAAATGAATAAATATTTAATGAACCGGACTGTATATTATTAGACAGTAAAAGAGTTTGAAACATAGTTTGAATTCTTCAGGAAATTCAAAACTTTGGTTGATTAATATTATATACACACCTGAACAGTTAAATAGAAATTTAATATATAAGTAACAGTGCAAAAAACAGGAGTGGATATAAGACCATTCAATAAAATATATTTCTTCTAGTTTTAGTAACTTGGAATCCCCAAATTAATATTATAGGTAGTAAGTTGTAGGTAGGAACTATTTCATTAGATGATAAATTATATACTTCCTTATACACAAAAACTCAATTATTTACTTCTAAATTAACTAGTAATTTCTGACCATTATATTTTGTTAATCACTTTCCAAGAGCAAAATTTCCAAAATATTAACTATTTTTCTCTCTGCCTTTTTGCTACTCTTACCTGGAAATATCTTTTCCTTTGTTAGAGATGAAAATGAAAATGCACTCAATGCACATAAAATGCATTGTGCTAGCACATTACATTCCTACCTTGAGAATTTTATACTTAAAAATCTAAATTAAATTTTAATTTTTTGGTGTGTAATTTCTTAAAAATTAGAAAATATCAGTTGAGGCATATACAATTGATTCTCCCTCATAGCAGAATAAAGCTTAGTGCATCTGCACTAACATAACATAAACTACATTTATATTTCTTTCTAATAAATAAAAGTTAACACTTTTCCTGTTGTGACTATAAAAATAGCTTTGTTTTATTTTTTAAAAATAGCTATTGATAAGAGAATAGCTATTCTCTAGAGCAATAAGTATAAGCAGATTTTTTTTAAGTATAGCAATAAATGTTTACTTATTTTGAAAAATTTTGTTATCATTTTTGATATTCGATCTTATTGACACACATTGAAGCTAAAGAAAATGGCCTGTCAGAATAGCACATAGGCTTTGTTTTATACGAAGACAGCCTCTAAACCTGCTCCATGATGTTTAATTGCTGAAGAAAATTTACTATTTAATAAATACAGCACTTCTCCCCAAGCCCCCAAAACTGATTGTTCAGTTAAGTATAAGCACTCACTATATAAAAAATAAAAATGTTATCAAAGTTGCTGAAAGTTTGTACTAATAAAAAGGAAATTTTGTTCGCTGAGAAAAATACAGTTACAGCAATTACCATAATATTAAAATATCAGAATTCTATTAAAATATTAAATATTAGTAGAAACAGTATTTTAATTAAAATACTCTATTCGGTATTTTCCATAGGACCTTACGACGAGGCATATCTTGGAAGAGCCTGGAATTTAAGGGCTGCAGGGGATATGTGAGCCTCTGGACCCACATACTGACCTGGAGACCACCAATGCATTCTAGTGCAAATTTCGACTTTGATCAAGTATTCATAAAAGCTCCAGGCTTGTTAGAGTCTCTACAGTTTGTGTATGTGGTAAGGGGTAAAGTAAGAAATGAAAACTTTCAGGCCCTCTCAGTAGTAGATATGATGAGATAGCTGTACCTGATTGTGCATGTAATAATGCTACCTTCACATGTACCTCCACAAGAATGGTGAACATTACTGCATTGGCATAAAACTGCGCCACTTGTCATTATTAGAATGAGAGAGTGAATGTTTCAAAAATGTAAACAATAAAAATTAAAGGAAAAAAAAGTTGATAGGGCCTTTGTGTGACGATACAGGCTAATAAAGCTAATCATCACTCCAAGCATTATTATTTTATAGAAATATAAAAGCATGCTGTCAAATTTTTACCACTAGGTTGTTTCATATACATTTCAGTGTTGAGTCTTTGTTAACAGTGAATATTAGATTTGTTTTACTTTTTAAAAAGATTGCTGAACTTACAATATTATTAATTTCATGTTTATATGAAATTAATGAATTATTTATAATTCTGGCTAAGGAGCAGGGACATCTTCTGTTGAATTTTGCAACTGCTGATATTGTGAAAAAGATGGATTTTATGATCATTTTCTTTCCAGTAATTGCTGGTAGTTGGAGAAAATCTGATCTGAGGTACTTTAGTTTTCTTGATGCTGGCAAAGAATAAAAAAAAAAGAAAAGAAATATTGCTTCAGTATCATAGTCTGAACTTGAAGCAGCTAAAATTGTGGTGGTACTGAATTGCAACTTAAGAGTAATTTCAAGTCAATTTCTTTTCAAGTTATGAACACTCTAAGTATACAATTCTTTGATTTTTTAAATGGAATGCTGCTTTATATTCCTTCAGGCAAAATGCCACTTAAAAACTTGACTTAGTTATTGCAAACTCGAATAGATTTTCAAAAATGCATACCCTGTTGATGTTTAAAAAAATTAATAATAAAATTTGTCCCCAATTCTCTAAAAATAATTCTTTGGTATTTTGGAATTATGCTAATTCAAAAATTCCAGTTCTGCCACTATAGACAGAAGAACTGGAAACATTAGTACAATTATAGAACAAGTCTCAGTGAACAAAACAAATAATAATCTTTGCTTTCTATTGAATAATTTCTTCTCATGGTACCATCCTGTTAGAAAAGTCAACTTTTACAAGCTCCATTGTCTGACAAAAAGAAGGAAAGGAAAAAAGGCCAAACTGTCTCAAGGTCTCTCCATGATTCGAAAAGCATCTACAGAGAGGCACAAATCTATTTTTAAAGGTCACATTCTATTTGCATATAACTTCTCAGTTTCCTTCAGTAAATCCATTTTTCTTCTTTAACCCCTACCTAATAAATTCCCCAGTTAGAACTAAAGCTTTATTGTCTGTGTTTGCTCCCAGTCTTGAGGTAGGTGGAAGAACAACAATATATAGATACCATTCTGCATCCCACCACTCTCACTCCCAATCCAATTTAGTGGCTCTGACTCTACAAAGGGAAGAAAAGTAGGAAGTCATACATAGGGGAAACTGAATAAGGAAAGGAATAAGGACAGTGAAACTATGGAATTATGGAGCCAAATGATACATAAGACAGATTTCTCACTACTCCTATCTAACCCACATACTCATGTAATTAGATGTGAACAGACTATTTCTAAACTGTAACCAAATATTTATCTTTTTATTTTCAATTGATTTTAAATAAATAGCCAGGGTTATAGTCTGTTGTCTGAAAAACAACTTTTATAAATTGGTGTGAATGAGATCATCCCTCAACTACTTTTGGGGGAAAAAAGATGGGAAGTAATTGCTTTTTCAGTCAAAAACTTAATCTTAATCCAAAGGAGAAGAAATACTTTTAAAAATGCAGTGTTATAATAGCTGCGTACAACAGAGATATCTTTAAAACTTTAAAAGTTTCCAACTTCTAAAATTATTATTGATTATCATTTATAAAATATCTAAAATTTCATGGACAAAATTATTTAAACCAGATATAGCATCTGTTTTTGCAAGTGGAGTAACCTAATAAAATCTTAACACACAGTAGCTTTCATTCTTTATTTTTTTCTATCAGTCTTTCTAAAGTGTTCTTATTTCGCAGGATTGTTTTATTAAGACTTCAGGTTTGTGAGGCCATTAACAGGAAAATATTCTAGAACCTACTTAGTAATAAAATTTCAGAAGTTATAAATTGGTTGTTAAAGATATCCAATGAACACCTATAATTTAAATGCTAGGTAACTTAAGTTCTACTTGGGAATTGAAATACATCCTCTTAATTCCATTGAAAGTTATGCCACAGACAGAGCTTAACCTTAGTTTCCAAATTTATAATTAAAATTAATAAGTTGAGGTGAAAGTTTTTATTTAACTACTTGTTTTTAAACTTTTAACACAGCCATGACCATTTTCTCTCTGATAAATTTTGCTTATCAGGAAAGTAAACTGAACCTGAAGATTAGTGCTCTGAGTAAAGTTGAAAGTTAAAATCTGTATTGCATGTATACTTAATCCCAATCTTGTGGTCTCTTGAGTCATGTAATCTCCAAAAATATGAGTTTTAAAGAGGTAAATTTGCACACATGGAGAGCCATTCTATAAGGATTATTTTTTACTGATTAGAGTAGACAAGAAGTATAAGTAGCTTGTTTCAACTGTCAGGCTTCCTTACCTAACTCAATTAACATTTTCAGTAAGTATTAATTTACATTTACATGGTTTAAAATATGTTTTGACGATTGGCTTCATTGCAATCTCATGAGAAGTAGTATCAGTAGCATAAATCACTATTGCTGTAGTGATATTGACTTCATTTTGCAGATGAGGAAAACTGAGTTTGAGGGAGATTAATGGGTAAGATTGCAGACTCTGAAGTTACACCACCAGGGTTTGTATCACAACTCCAACACTTATTAGCTGTATGACTTTGGGCAATTTGTTTAAATCTCTATACATGCATATTTCTGTGAATTAGGAATAACAACAGTATTAATCTCAAAGGGTTATTGTTGGGATTACATAAACCAGTATATAAAAAGTGCTTAGAAAATCACCCAGAATTTAGAAAATGTTCAGTAAGTATTATATATTCTCTTTCTCCTTGTTCTTCTCGTTATCATCAAGATTATTATTTCATCAATATTACACAGCAAGTGCATTGTCCAGGACCTCAACTAAATTCTCAATAGTGTCAAAGTGCACAAACATTTATCTTGAAATGCTTCACTAAGTATTCAGATATGTTTGTTTAAATATTCATAAATATATTTATATGGTCCCACCCATTAACTTTTTAAAACTATATTTAAAAAGGTGTTTTAATAAGACAAGTACTTTCATTTTAAGAGAAATTTAAGACCAGTAAAACTGTATAAAACATTTCTGTTTATACCAAATGTCCTTAGTTTTTCAAATTCTACCATTGAAGTTCTATAAAAGACAACAATATTGCTTTGCATATGCAATTATTCAGCTTGAGTTTGACTGATATGGGATATTTAAAACCATATGTAAAGATTCAGGTGTATTTTTATATTAAAATATTCCTATTTTAATATATTAAAACATATTTTAGAAAAATCTTATCTTGATTTTTTAAAGAAATCAATTGAGACTGGGTTGCAAAGTGTATTTCAGTAAAACTAATGTTTTTATTTAAAAGATTTTAAGTTGAGAATTTGGAGCGAAATAAACATATCTTATAATATTTTTAAAATTTAGAACTAATTGCATTAATAATGTTATACGATTCTCAATTGTGCATAAATTTATATATTAAGAGACTTTTTCCAAGTAAAAATTATCCATTTTTGTTCATAAAAATCTGGATATTTATTTAAATTCAGAGACCATGGTATCTTTACTGCTATTTCAACCAATACCCAGTATTCAGCAAATGGAAAATTCTGTAGAATTAAACAATAACCCAAAATGCATTCTCTATAGTTAACTCTGATGTAGAATGCATAATGATTTTTATTAATGTTTCTCTAATTTAACTTGTGTTATCTAAAGATACTTTACGAAGGCACAGAATATTATTATTTATGAATAGCTTGGTTAATAATAACATACTAAGGCTTTGTCAGAACAATTTGAAATATATTTTCCTTAAGCAAAAGTTAACATTAAAAGATAAAGACATTTTATACAAATTTTACATAAAACCACCATTTATTTCCAAAAATGTCAATACTCAATGTCCTTATTATTATTACTTTGCAAGAAATGTTTTAAAAGTCACATTTTTCTCATATAGCTGTTAATATATCATAATTTAATGACATCAAGAAGATTTTAATTCATTCTTAGCAAAGCTTGTTAGTGCTTATTTGACCACTGGATTATATCTTAAAATTATTAATAAATTACTACTAATGCATTGGAACATTAAAATAAATGTGCTTTAACATCCTAGTTTATAGTGGAAACTGAGTTTGGAAGATACACAAAAATTACACAAATTTTTTTGACTTTTTTGATGTTGTCAACAGAACACAGTAGGATTTGCAGAGGATTCTCATCTACTCTTAAAAGTTGACAGTGCAATTTAAAAAGAAAAATCCAAATCAGTACCTTTGGTAAAGTTTTATCAAAATTACTTACAAGGTAATTTTAAGAATAAGGTCATTTTCTCCTGCAAGAAAAACTTACCCAAGAGTTATGAAACATTATTACTAACATGGACTTCATAGAATATTAAGAAAGATAGTTATTTTATTCCAATGTGATTTATATCCTTAACTTGTAAAGGACATTTAAAACTTAATTGAGTAGGAATTTAAAAGGCTGTGGTGTCATAGATATAGTACTAGAAGTAGACCAGTAAATTTAATTTTAATTATAATAAGGAGAGGATGTTCCAGGATTTTACTGTTTTTTTTTTTTATAAATGAACATCTAATTTAATTAAACTGCAATGCCGCATTTATTATAATCTGAATTATACATTTGTCTATTCGAAAAGTATTTATTGAACAACTACTATGTTAAGCACATGTTAAGCACTCTTCGGACATGGTCTTTGAAGTCAAGAAGTTTGTATACTTTATTATGGCAGCAAGATATATAGATACAAATAATATTTTAAAGGCAGTCTAATTAATTGCCAAATGAATAGTAGCAACATCAAATAGAGGGGAAGCATAGTAAAGGAAGAATGTCATGCAGATGAAGTGGTCAGGATTCACAGAAATTGCAAATCTTGGGTTGAGATATATGAATGGGATTGAAAGCAGAGGAAGTCACATGTTGGGGACTACCATGTTCAAAATTCCTGAAGCAAATTTTATTTCAGAGATACCAAGTAAAACTGAACACAATATTAATATTAAAAAGTCTAGAATTAATCTATAGATATGTTGGAGGTTTTGGAATTTTTGAGAAAAGTATTTAATATTATGAAAGTAATAGTTTAAGATTATATGGGAAATATGCAAGACTGAAGAGTAAGAACAAGAAGAAGAATGAAAACTGCAAACATGGAGATTAGCTGTACAATAATCCAGATCTGAGAAAATGAAATGTGTGGCAGCGGAAAGACAAAACAGAGTGGAAGTATTGATATTCTGATAGAAAATTTAGCCTGGTGATGTTTCTTTCTATAAGGAGATGGGGTAAGTGAGAAAGAAATACAGGATGATTTTATGCAAGTCTAATTGAGTGGAAAATACATGAGACCAGTTTTTTTTTTTTTTAACTAATTTTGGGAAGATGATATATCTCCAGTTTCCGTCTACTGCATGGAATGCAATTTCCTTAAGATTTCTGTGATCTCAGGAGTCTATCAGCTGAAACTTGTATGATAGAGCACATTTTACAAAATCACGGGGAGGAGGAAAAATTGAGAAGAAACATTTTAACAAGCAATTTCAGTCTAGAAATTTTAGAATTCTCTTCTATCATAAATTTTACAAATATTGTCTGTGAAAGGCAACATTAAAGCTATATCTACATTGGTTAGCCTATTATTGCCCATGAATTACCAACAGTTACGCTGATTTATTGTTTTCTTCTTTTTTCTTTTTCTTTCTTAAACTATTCTTTCATAAACCAATGTTTTAACTTAATTGTGTGTGCTAGTGCAGTGTAATACAGAAGAAAATATTTACATCTGTATGTGCTTATTCCATGCAATAAGCCAAGAATAGCTGTAATGGAGAAGAAAAAAAAGCAACATAATTTTCTAAAGGAGGAAAATGAGAGAGAAACAAACCTTTGCGAATGTTACCATATTCCTCTATTTCAGCATAATCAAGAAATACTTTTTACAACATTCTTACATTTATATTTTCCAAAACGTATAAAATAACATGCATTTTTATTGTCGAGCCAGGAAGAATCAGATTGATAAGAAAGTTTTGTGAAGTGATCAATGTTCTATACATTTCCTATAATTTCAAATTACTTTCAGTAGAAAATCAAAATTCGGCAATTGAGCAAACTGCTACTTATACATTTAAGCAAACTGCTACCTTTACATTTAAAAAAAGGAAACAAAATATAGAATTATAATTTTGAAAAATTAATTCTAATGTCAATTTTTAGTTGCCTCCATAACATGGAGAGGATTCACATGTTAACATTGTTCGAAGGATGGAGTAGGGTTTCTGGGCTAACTGCCAATTCCTATTAGAATTATTTTCCCCTCAATCACTAGTTCAAGCATGCATGATATTTCAGTGCATAAATAGTAGCACAAGTAGGAAATATGAGACAATCCTTCCCTCTTGATCCTCCTGTTATAATGAGTACTAATGGGATTTAATTTCTAGAGTACTGCATGTAGTTCTGAGACCCTGCCGATGAGAAGTAATATAAGGAAGTAAGAAAGGAGAGGAATCAATGATGATTAAGTTAAAATCAGAACCTAAGCCAGAGTGACCTCTCCTTCAAAGCAGGTCTGCAATATTTTCACAATTAAGTATCAATAACAGCAGAAAATGTCCCAGATAAGGAACTAAGAGGGCTACAGCCCATGCCTCACTACCTAATATGTTACAACTTCTAAATATACTATTTTGATGTATATAATTTTTATCTGAGATGAACTGCAAAGAATTATCCTAATATCTGAACCAGGAAATCAAATATTCTGGGAAATTTCCTGGAGAGAGCTTGCACTTGGCTTTAATAAAAGCAGAGAAGCAAGATTTTAACTGCAGGGAGGCCATAGAGAATAGTGATGAAGTACAAATTAACTTCACATCTTTTCTCACTTCTGATTCTTTAGGAAGATACTGGTTGTTCTTCTGAGTGGAGAATCTTTACTTGTCCTCCTCCTCTAACACAGGCTATTTTAATCTGTCACACTTTGGAGTACACTTCGTAGCTTGTCTTTGTCATTCTGCATTGATGCATACATCTCTTAGACTCTGATTGTTTACTGTGACCCAGAGGTTTATTATAGTTAGAATGGCTCTACAGGATTAGATACTATCAACATTTCTCAGGCTTAGTGAGGTTATAAATACAGATTTAAACATCTTTAAGCTTTTGAAAATTATATAAAAATAAAGCTAAATTATTTCTTTACAATTGTTTCTAAAATAACTTTAAAAAATGTATAGTTAATTTAAAATACGTGTATAAGCGAGAAGAAAGGTGGTAGAAAGCTTATGTATAAAACTACAAACAAAAGGTGATGACAGTAACTGTTTATACAGTGACTAAAGTTAGTGACCTACTTCAAACTTGTTATTGAATTAAAATAACTTATATCAACATATGCTCAGAATTGGAAAAAACAGATTATGAATAAGAGATTGTTTCTGACAACACATAGATCCATCCAGCAGACATTAAATACTTTTGTGGAAGTTTTAGTTGTCATTATTAGATCAAGTTAAATTAATTTTCAATCACAATCATTATCTAGAGCTAGAGAATACTGGTAGTTAAATGTTTCATCCATATTCTACTATTTTTTTTTTTGGAGAGTGACGAATGTCTACAATGATTACTGATCACTGTTGTCTTTGGAGCAATTTCTCACTAATGGGTCTATGACCCTTGACATCAAAAAAATCATAATCAACATGTTTCCAAGTGCTGCCAAAGAGTACACACACACACACACACACACACACACACACACATTCGTGCTTATATATACAGATATACAGATATATATATACATACACATATATATATATATATAGTATAGTATATATGTACTACGAATATTTTGAAAATAAATGTATATATGTATAAGAAAATATATAGCAGATATATGGGAGACAAAGGGTGTAGTAATTAAGAATGCAGGGTTTTCAGTCAGAATGCCTGGATTTGAATTTTTGCTTTACTTATTAGAATGTGGTATCTTCCTACTACTTAGGAAGATTACCTAATCATTCATTATCCCTATTTTCTCATCCATGTATTAGGGAACATACCTACACTTTACCTCCAGGGTTACTGTGAGTATTAAATGAGATCATACATGAAAAATACCTAGAACATTGCCTGAAATAAAGTAAAAAATCAGTAAAAGTTGCAAGATGATGATGAGGAGGAGAAGGTGGAGAAGGAGTAGAAGAGCCAGGGGGGTAGAAGGAGAAAAGAAGGCAGGAAAAAAAATAGTCACCTTTGACAAGAGTTCGAATGGCTATTCATTACTTTGATGCAGACAATAATAAAAAGTACAAAAACAAAACTTTTTTTGGCTACCAGCCTTTTCCAGGTCTCCTGAATTCAAATTTAAGGAAAATGTACTATGAGGTGTTAAAGTGACCAAGACTCTCCCAAATGTATCTTTATTATTTCCTTCTCACTTAAGTTCAAAGTTTAAGAAGAAGAAATTACTCCTATGTCAAATACTATAGAAACACTTTGGTTCCAATGTAAAAATGAAATTACCAAGAATTAATGAGAGAATTTAAAATTATTCAGAATGATCAGGATATCATAGTTTAAAAATAAACACAATACCATTAGTCAGTTAGTCTAATGTGAACAAGTGACAGCTATTAGGCAACTCAATTAGTAAATTACTGTGGTAACCACAGTAATACAGCAAGATATTGAGTAAAACTTTTGTTTCTGATATGCCATGAAAATTTTAATATAGATTTGTTTCTGGTTAGATCATAAGGCAATAACTTTAAAAACCTTAATTATATGGTCTTCCATCTAAGTTTTTAAATTAATGTACTGTACATCATATCTCATCCTTCTTTTAATTCTTCTATCCATATTTCCAAAATTGTGCTTCCATGTACATGAATGTCTACTAGCTATGATTCCTTCATTGGAAAAGAAAAACCATAATATTTAGCTGTGAAAACCTTATCATGTTTCCTATGAGATTTTTCTGAGCAAATGTATTAGTATATATTGTTGATTCCAGATCACAAAGAGCCTTCTTAAGTACTGTTTGCAATAATGTCCAGTACTCATAGATTTTTACAAATAGTCTATTTTTACAAATGCTTGCTTTTACAAAATCTAATTACATTTTAAAGATACTACCATGGGGTGGAGAGCACTACTGGAAAGTTGTCTAGGGAAAGAATAAGTCTCTGTTTACAAAAGAAAAAATTTTAATTGGTGTCTACTTTCTTGTTCTTTTTTACTCAGAAAAAAATGAAGCATTATTTATGATACATTTTTAAATTGGCACTATATCATAGAAAACAGCAGACATGGTTAAACACTATTTTAGTGACTTGTTTCCTTGTTTATAATGAGAAAAAGCTCCCCTATAATAACATTTCTAAATATTGACTTGAGATTATAAATATATTAATCATCCATTATTATATGATGTGCTATTGAAGCACAAAACTTTTTACAAAATATAGCTTAATTGTGTAAAAGGAAGGAGAGAGAGAAATGTAGCCAAGTAACCAATATATCAAACTGAAAGTAGCGATTTGTAGTGCAGTTTCATTTATAAAGAAAAGAGAAGACGAGAAGATCAATAAAAAGGCATACAAAGATGGATCCATGATTGTCACTGCTATTCACATTTTACTCCTTTCAGCCACACCTAGTAGAACTCTACTGAATTAGGTCTGAATGCAAGCAGTAACTCTCTAAAAAGAACTAATAAGACAGAGCAAATGATTAGTCATGTCAACTTAAAACCTCAACTGTGGTAAGGGCTACTGATACCAGTGACTTGAATTTAGTGTCAATTACTCAGGGAAAGCATAAGAGAAGAAGACATGTCAGACCCAGTCCTTTGGTTCTCTATGTCAACTTTTCTATGTAACCATGATAATTAATTATTAATCCATCATTCATAAATGTATTTAAATTTCTTTTGAACCTATTCTTAAGTTAGGCCATAATCCTGAATAAGTTTCATAATTGTATTTCCTGTGAAAGAGTAATACATACTTTTATTTATTTGGTCCTGAAAGAGACCCAGGAGGCCCCCAGAAGGTTGGGTTGTTATGGAACTTGGTGAAATCCCCAATCAATATTTCCATATGTCTCATTATGATAGATTATGTCAATGTATATAATCTTGTTCATTCTCCTTCCTTATAAAAGTCTCTCCAACATCTTAATAACCTTAGCTATTTTTCCTTAGATGCTCTTCATTTAAAAAAATATTTTACTATATTTGCTTCTAGAGGTCAATTTCAACACATCATAAATCTCTAGCTATAAATATACTGAGTTTAGAACTCAAGATACGCATTTCTCTCTAGAACTCTTCTTGATAAGGCCCAGAAGATTTTTGGCATTACTCTGGGCCAGTGTCTTTAAGAAAATAAGGGGTAGATTATCTTCTATTTTAACTAGGCTAAAGAGATACAGCTTTCATTACCCTGCTACATGCCTGTGCTTGTTTTAAGCATATTTATTGCTTTTATTCCATATGTTTTTCTGACATTATTTCTGTATGTTTAATGTTTTTCCCACGAGGAGGTGCTTCATGGCACATATCTCTCCATATTCTATAATAAGGTATAGTTCAAGTCTATTAAAAATGTGTTTTGAAGTATTGATAAGAACTAAATAAAAATCCATAGGTCTTTATTATTAGGAATAAGAAATGTTAAATACTGAGCAAGACTTTGGTCTATGTTGAAAAACAAACAAAAAAATAATTTACCCAACAATCCTGGGACAAAACAAGCTATGAGCTACAATCCATTACTAAATTGTGAAGAAGTTTTATGATCCAATTTTTCTTTTTTATATATTTAATCACAGTGACGATATGTGCTGAGTCATGCCTTTTAAATTCTCTGGGCCTTAGTTTTCTCTTTCAAAACTTTAGGAGGTTTAATCAGAAATCTTCAAATTACTTTAGAACAGATGCTTCTAATCTGATTTCTCGACAGCAATTTAATATCTCTTTCTCCACAAATCTCTTCTTCTGAAAACTGTTCAAATATCAAAATGATGTTTTTAAATATTAATGTGAAAGTATTTTTACTACTTTAAGCACTCATATTTATCTCTAAATTACTTTTAAATATTCTTCAAATGTCTAACTTTTCTGAAGACAAGAATTTTTCTTCAAGTGCTTGGGGTAATGCAAAAGGACCAATACTTCATTGAATTTATCTTATGGCCATGCTCAGAGGGCCCCAATCATAAGATCCAGTCTCCCTACTTAGTGGCTACCACAGAGGCTTACAAAGGGTCAGAGCATAATATTCGTACATAGAATTTCCATTCTTTTCTTTTTATGGAGACTTTAATGTTTTCAAATAAAAACTGATTTAAAATTTGATCCCCAAACTTAAAATTGTGATAAACTGCTCAAAGCATATGGAGGGCTTCATTAAAATTTAAAGATTGAAGAATGTAAAAGAATGTAATTGAAATATAATAACATAATTGTGAAACCGAAGAATCTAACCTTTAAACTATAAAATTTACATGTATAAATGGATAAATAATAAACACATTTGTATATTTTGGTAGTGAAATTATGGATGACCTTAAAATATGTTAAGTATAGATCACTTTAAGTTTTAAAAATAAATATATTATGTAATATACATGACTTGAACATTGATTTCTAGTGCTCTATGGGTATATGATAAAGAGTTAAGTGAAGGAATAAATGGATGGAGGATAGATGGATGCATTTTTATTGTGGTCTAAGATCATATATCCTGCCTTAGATATATGGAGATAAAACTTGGCTTTCAGGCTCATTTTGTCAAGCTAGTACCAAGCAGGACTCATTTCTTTTACTTCTGCTGACTATACTTTCAAGTTTGTCATAATTCTCTCTGGAGTAAGAACCCAAGTCACCTTATCAATAACTTATCCATATACCTAGAACACAATTTAAAAATAATGACTAGAGCAAACCAAGAGATACCAGTTTGAAAGAAATACCAGAGTATATGAGATTGATGGTTGAGGAGGCTCAACCAATGACACTATGAATAGCAGAAGGAATGCTGGTTGTTGAATAACTGCACAGTTTGGGAAGCTACCTGAAATTTTAAAGGTTTGTGAACAGTGAGGTCTATAGGAGTTTACAGCAAATCCTTTGGTAAAAAGTCCCTAAACAACAACCGCTAAATCTTATATATTGTTACTGATCGTCTGCTATTTTCTAGGATTTTCGATTGAGTTGAAAGTATAAGCTTTAGTTTATTTAAAATCAATAAAAATAAATCAGAGTCTGAGTTTAGCTATAACTGGTTTACAACGAGAAGAATAGCTCCGAGAGAGAGAGAGGACATTTGTAATGCTGCACATACAGGGAATCTATATGGGTCTAATATTAAGCCATAGAAAAGTTTTCTTTTTTTTGATTCATTTTGTTGATGTGTGTAGCTTTTCAACAAATATTTGTATTAGTCACACATACCAGTGCAATTAGCTGGTATATAAGGGGGTAGTCACAAATGGTGTAGATCTGAGTATTTTATAAGTAATTCTGAGAAGCCCTGTCATATTCTCTGAACTTTAAATGTATTTGGTAACCAAGACATTGGAATTTACTGTTCTGATATTATGGAATCCATTACATGTACAGAATATATTGTACAGTGCTACTATTATATGCCTACAATTAGGTGTCACATATGCTGGCACTCAATTTCTAAGTCAGAAAGACAAAGTTTATGTCTACCTTCTGCTTTTAAGGCATGCATAAGGGAGAAGCTTACTTTTAAAAAAGGTGGTGAAAATATAAAGGATCTATAGCTCTTCAAGCAAAACTCTGCAGGTCTGGCACTAATGTAGACACAGCCATGGATGTGGCTTCAGGGAAAGATTGAAGTAAAATTGTTAGCTCTGATAAGTATTTTTGACTTAGAACTACAGTTCTGGCTGAGATAGTGTCAGAACTGTGAGAAGCAAGATTTGGCAGCATCTATCACATTACTCCCAGATGCTACCATAGGGGTGGTTCTTGTGGTTTGGAGTCATTTCAATGTAAGCAATGGAGGGCTCCTTTTCTGGCAAATGATTTGGAGGTTTGAAGGGGGAAGATAAAACTGTCTGCATTCACTTTGGGTACAGATAAGGGGCATTTCTTTACAAGAGGCTTTTTAATGTTGGGTCCTAATTTGCATTCTAGAATAACTGAAGTTTAAATAAACCTTAAACTTGATTATTGAGCCTACCACAGTTTACTAGTTTATAGTATGTTAGGACGAGGTAGCTCTTACTATACAGACTGCTGATACCTTCCCACTGGGCCTCTATAGCTTGGTCCAGGCCCACTTCCTCAGGGAAGACTTCTGTACCTACCTCCTTACCTCTGCTCTGCACCACGGCTGTTAGAGTGAATCTCTCCACTGTGCTTATATCATGTAATGGGAACTACACTTAAGCTACTGAATCTAAATGCAAGAATTAGATTTTTTTTTTTCTGTAAACAGTGTCCATCCAGTCAGATACTAAGTAGAAATCTCTTCAGATTCTATATCAGGTTTGAATTACTACTTTACACTTATTAACTGTAAATAAAACTTATAGAGCTAATGTCTTAATCAATCCAAGCTTAATTTTCTGGGGTTGATATAAAGATTAAATATAAATATAAAACGCCTAGTAAAATGCCTGGCATAGAGAGTAATGAGCTTTCTACATTTACCTATTTTATTCCACTGTCCTATTACCAAATGTTGAGACTCCCTGTGGAGGCTTACATGACTTCTTTCCCTCTACACACACACACACACACACACACACAGACAGACAGACAGACAGACACACACACACACACACACACACACACACACAGAAATACATTTCATTGGTAATTCAGAACCATTTGCAATTTAGGAGAAAGCATTAGATCTTAAAGAATTAGAAAAAGGAAAACCTTAAATATAAAAAGAAAATTTTAAAGACCAAGTATATATCTATGAATAACATGGTAGTACTATTTCAGACTCTTATTTTATAATTTCATACTGATTTTTTAAATAAATCTTTATTTTTCAATTATTGTTGGCATATATTTTATTAGTTTCAGATGTACAACACAGTGATTAGATATTTATTGTCTTACAACTTACAAAGTGATCGCCCCAATAAATCCGGTATCTATCTGACAATATATATAGTTATTACAATATTATTGGCTATATTCCTTATGTTATACTTTACATCTCATAACTATTTTGTAAATATCAATTTGTATCTCTTAACCCCTTCCTCTTTTTTATATACCTCTCAACTCCCTCCCATCTGACAACCATCAAAATGTTCTCCGTATCTATAAGTTTATTTGTTTTGTTTATTTTGTTCTTTAGATTCCACATGTAAGTGAAATTATATGGCATTTGTTTTTCTCTTTCTGACTTAACTCTACTCAGCACAACACCTTCTAGGCCCATCCATGTTGTTGCAGATGGCAAGATTTCTTTCTCTTTTATAGCTAAATAATATGCCATTGCATATATGTACCACCTCTTCTTTATCTATTCATCCATTGATGGACACCCAGGTTGCCTCCATATTGGCTATTGTAAATAAAGCTGCAATGAATATAGGGACGTACATGTCACTTTAAAGTAATATTTTGAGTTTCTTTGGATAAATACCCAGAAGTGAGATACTGGGTCTTTCTTTATCTCTTGTTATAGCCTTTGTTTTAAATTCTATTTTGTCCAATATAAGTATTGCTACCCCAACTTTTTGTTTGTTTGTTTCCATTTTCATTTAACATTTTTTTCCATCCTTTTACTTTCAGTCCATGTGTATTTTCTGATCTGAAGTGAGTCTCTTGTGGGCAATATATGTAAGAGTTCTGTTTTCTTATTCATTCAGACACCCTATCTTTTGATTGCATCACCTAATCCGTTTACATTGAAAGTAATTATTAATAGATATATAGTTATGGCCATTTTATTATTTATATTCTTTATCTATTTTTCTTTTTTCCTGTTTAAGTTCCTCAAATATTTCCTGTAATACTGGCTTGGTGGTGATGAATTCCTTTAGCTTTTTCTTGTCTGGGAAGCTCTTTATCTGTCCTTTGATTCTAAATGATAGCTTTGCTGGGCAGAGTAATCTTGATTGTAGGTACTTGCTTTTCATCACTTTGAATATTTTGTGCCATTTCCTTCTGGCCTGCAAAGTTTCTGTTGAGAAATCAGCTGAGTCTTATGGGAGCTCCCTTGTAGGTAACTAACTGCTTTTCTCTTGCTGCTTTTAAGATTCTCTCTTTGTATTTAACCTTTGACTTTTTAATTATGATGTGCCTTGGTGTGGGCCTGATCGGTTTCGTCTCATTTGGGACTCTCTGCTCTTCCTGGGGTTGTATGTCTATTTCTTTTGACAGGTAAAGGAATTTTTCCATCATCATTTCTTCAGATAGGTTTCTAATTCGTGGCTTTCTCTTTTCCTTCTGGTATCCCTATGATGCCAATATTGTTATACTTGATGTTGTCCCAGAGGCCCCTTAAACTATACTCATTTTATTGGATTCTTTTTTTCTTTTTTGCTATTCAGATTGGGTGTTTTCTGCTACCTTATCTTCTAAATTGCTGATTTGATCCTCTCCATCATCTAATCTACCGTTGATTTCTCCTAAGGTATCCTTCACTTCAATCATTATAGTCTTCACTTCTGACTAGTTCTATTTTATGTTTTCTAGCTCTATTTTTGTTTTTCTAACTCTTTGCTAAAGTTCTCACTGAGTTCTTCTACTCTTCCCTTAAGTTCATTGAGTATCCTTACAACCAGTGTTTTGATTGCCTGCTTCAATTTTGTTTAGTTCTTTTTCTGGAGTTTTGTTCTGTTCTTTCATGTGGGACATGTTTCTTTGTTTCCCCATTTTGTTTTCCTCCTTGTGTTTGTTTCTATGTATTAGGGAGGACTGTCTCTCAGTCCTAGGAGAGTGGCCTTATGAAATAGGTGTCCCGTGAGGCCCAGTGGTGCAGCCTCCTTAGTTGCCTGAGTTGGGTGCTCCCGGTGTGTCTCTTGTGTGGGTTGTTTGTGCCCTCATATTGTAGTTGAACCTTGGTTGCTATTTGCATGTCAATAGGAGGGATTAACCCTTGGGCTTAGTTGTGAGAACTGGCCAGTGAGTATAGTGGAGAAGCTGTTGTATTGAGGCTGACCCTACTAAGCAGGATTCGCTTTAGCAGGGCTCTGGTGTTGCCCTCTCTGCCCTTTGGGTGTGTCATCCTCAGATGTGGCCCTGGGTGTGCTTCAGTTCAGACCAAGCCGGCCACTGGACATCAGGCCGGGGCCTCCTGGGAGGGTCCCCACCTCAGGCCAAATTCAGTCACAACCTGTGCCTTGCCCAAGGCCACCTGGAATAAGCCATCAAGAATCTGAAAATGGCTGCCACCCATGCTGGGCTTGAAGGTGCCTCGAGAAGCCAAGCTATGAACTGAGGTTGGCTATTGCTAGTGCTGGGCTTGGGACTGCTCCACAAAAGGTATGGGGCATGTCGAGGCCAGATGCTGCTTGTTTGTCTTGTGAACCTTTGAGAGATTTTAGGAAAGTCTACTGCATGAGCCAAGAAAGGCTGTTTTTATGGAAAAGTCACTGGGAGCAGCTTGGGTGAGTCCACAAGTTAGGTGGCCTGGGGTCTCAGGGAATCACCAAGGCAGAGCAAAAGGTGTTAGCCAGGTTGATGGAGACTCAGATAAGATGGCCCTGCATCTGCATGCCTGGAGGAGGAACAGTGGCCTCTACCATCACTTCTGTTTGGGAGAAAGCTGCTCCTCCAGCCCTTGCCCTGAAGTCAGACAAATCAGTTTCTTCCATCATGTCCCTAGAGACTTTTCAGCTGCTGCCCTAGTGCTGGAACTCAAAGTAAATTAGTTAGTAGGTAATCTGTGGACTGGCCCTTTAAGAGGAATGCCTGGTATGCCAGCAGCCCTCCATCTCACTTGGCCACACTCAGCCACACTCTTCACTGATTTTTACATCTACCATGTGAAAATCACTAGGAAAATCACTATAATTTCATATGTAATATATAATTTCACTTATAAGGGCAATAGTTGAAGAGGGAAGACATAGGGACAGCTCTGATTGTCTAAGCTTTATACTCAGGATATTTAGTCTGTGGTCAGGCAACTCAAAAGGCAGAGTAGAACAAAGGTGGTGTGGCATGATAGTGCCATAGGAAGGAAATGCAAAAGAAACATTTCAGGTGCCTAAGAGAGGCCAATTGAACACTGGAATAAATAACAGCTTTATCCAGAACTCTTATGTACAAAATACAAAAGCAAAAATAACCTTCTTCAAAATATTGTCTTCATTTACTACATTATTTCATTAAATAAGTGAAAGATTTATTGAGCATTTATTCCATCTCAGATGCTATCTTTATGATGAGAACTGAAAGAAGAATAAACCAGTGTATTTTAAAAGCTCACAGCAGTCTGAGGACAGAACTATTAAAAAGTTAATTTTAATACAGCATAATGTATATTCATAGTATTTTTGTGGGAGCAAACAAAACGACACCTAACTTGGTTAGAAAGAATTGCTTGGAATTCTTTATGAAAGCGACAATAGTTGAGATTTAAATAGAATGAAGACTTATGCCAGGTAGGGGATGACATGAGCAAAGACAGGCACTATGGCAAAACACACTATGTAGTGTGGGGAACTATAGGCAGTATTGCTGGAGATTAAGTTCTGAGTCAGGGAGTGTAAAGACATCTGGCTGGGTGAGTAACTTGAAATTAGAGCAATATAAGATGTCATGTTAAATAGCTTGGATCTTTTCCTGAAGGAAACAGTGAACAACTAAAGGTTTTCTTAAGCAAGGAAGAAATGTGATCACAACTTCATTTTATATATACATAAATTTGAGAAAAACAATAACAGAAGCAGAAGGACCAGTTATGAAACTACTACAATTGTCCAGGTGAGACATGATGAAGATTCATACTAGTGGAGTGGTGGCACCTGTAAACCAGAGTTTGGTACTGGATTGGATGGGTGTAGGAAATTATTACAGTAACTGAGTAATCGAAGATGACTCTTAGGGTTTCTTGAACTCAGAGGATTTTAGAGGAGAAACAATTTCGGGGAAGGACAAAGTGTTCACTTTTATAAGTGGTCCATTTAAAGTGCCCTATCCTTAAAAGAAGATATCTCATAAGCAGCTATAATTAAATGAGAATAAAGCTTTGGGGAGAGATCACAGCTTAGAAGTAGAAAAGTTCAGGTCACTGATTGATGTACTCATAGCACCTGAAACCTTGAGGGTAGATGGAATCACCTATGTATATGCCTTGCATTGTGAAAGAGCACTAGACTGAAGGCAGTACCCTGGGGAAGAAGCAGAATTTAATAAATGAACATTAAAAAAAGGAGCCAGTAAAAGAGAAAGGAAACAAATGGCCAGAGGTATATGAAGAACACCAGGAGATGAAAGTGTTCTGAAAGCTAAGAGTGGAAAGATCTAAACAGGACTCTCCAAAATAGACCCACTCCAAAAGTTAATGCTTTCTAATAGCTTACTGTTAATGTTTTTTTTTTTAATGACAATGTTAATAATAAGCAAATATAATTTGTTCACAAATTCCTTTTGATTCTTCTAATTTTTCATTTCTTTACTTCTCCCACCCCCATCCTCCTCATACTCCAGCGTGTGCTATCAACGGGCATGAAACATGGTTACCCAATTGTAAGAAGAGGCCAGTAAACAACATGGAAGATGGGGAGGAGGAGAAAGTTATAAATGAGAGCTTTAACCCTCTCTAAATTATATATGGAAAGTAAACCCTATTTTAACTTTCTTCCCCTTATGTCAGGTTTGATTATTCAGTTTGTGGCTTATCCCTATTCCACTTTTCTTTCCTTCTGATGCTTACTCTTAAGCAATTTTAGAATTTGTTGGTACTTCTTTAGGGACAAGTGGAGAACAGAAAATAAATTCAATTAAAGCAATATACTTATGTAAATGGTGCTTATATTTTTATATGAAAACTAAAAGCCAGATATTTAAAATGAGTATCATGTTTGTTTTGACTGCCAATCCAAAGAAGACTGCCACCACTACTGCTTCTAGTAGGAGCCAAGCATAACAAGAAACATAAGCAACCAAAAACTCACACACAAAACAAATCCTAAGGAATGTATGCAGAAGCTAAATAAACAGTAGAGGTCACCAAACACATTCTCTGTCAAGAAAAGGTGAAATAAATCTATGGAAATAGAGAAAACACCTGCCAATTTCAAATAATTCAACTCCAGGAACTGACTGTGATGAGTTTACCTGCTGATCCTAGACAGCCACCAGTCAGACTTTGTGTGCTCTGATCATTAGCAATAACAATTTCAAATTGGATATAGTACAGAACTTAGCACACAGGGATTATAATTACAGTTCCAATTTTGAAAGTGTCCTTGTCCTATTTGGAAAACAGTGATCTGTTTGTGACATTCTGAACTTGGGAAAAGCAAAAAGAAATGTTATGCTTGAGTCTTAATGCAATTCACGTCAAAAATCTCTATTGCTTTTGCTGAATTGCTTCTGAAATCTTCAGTAACTCATTATCTGGCAACTATCTCTATAATATGGAAAGAAGAATCCGACTGGTGTTTTGAGAGAGTTTTAACATATCTGTTCCATCTTAAGATTTTGGGCCCAGGACTAAACCCATCTACTACATCAAAACCAGCATCAGGAAAATTCTAGGGTATTATAGTAGAAGTTTTAGCTGGGAAGGCAAAAGACCAAAGCTTAAAGTTTTACAAAAATCTCCAATAATGGTTCAGGCAAAGTCCAAAGAACCAAACTGAGGTGTCATAAGGTCCTGACAAGTATATAGGCTTAGCAACAGAAAATATGGTAGGCTATTGATACTTAGATTTCTAAGCAAAGAGAAATTTGGTGCTTAGAATGCTGCTGGGCTCCAGCACTACAGCAGTCTTGAAGCTTCTGGTTGGCAGGAGCTGGGTTTGTCCATAGACCCTATCAGGTTGCCCTGCTACAATGAGGACACTGAATGGCTCAAACACAGGCCGATCCAGGTGCTTAACAAGGCCCAGCTCTCACCTGGTCCCCAGCTGCTCTCCCAAGACTGCCGGGACACTCTAGCCTTCTCTGGGGCACGCACAGCAGGTGGTCATTTGAGCACACCAGGAACAGCTGGATGAAATGCCTGAGCTGGGCTTCAAAGAGGAGATCCTGACAAGCCGGCTGGCTCCTAATGATTTTGAAGATTTTGTGACCCAGTTGGATGAAATCGTGGTTCTGAAATCCAAGTGCATCCAAAGTCTGAGTAACCAACTGCAGCTATACTTGTCTGGCATAGGCTGTCCGAGGCCCCTAAGAGGACAGTGGTGTCTTGGAGCCTGACTGATTCTTGAGGACTGAAGTCTCAGAGGTAGAGATGAGAATAAGATGCAAGAGCAAGCAATGGCCCAAGAGCTTGCCAGATAGACAAATTTCCAGGATAATTAGGGAAATATGTTTATAGCAGAATTTTAGTTACATAAACTGAGCACGAGTGAGAAATGCAGGTTTAGGAACAACTCGAGGTCACTTTATCAGAATGGAACTCAAGAAGGAAGTGGTTGCGGTGACGCACCTGCTTGCTCAGAGCACTAGTGCTTATTCAGCTGAGCACAGAGGGCGCCAGGGACTTACAGGGAGATATCGTTGGAGAGAGGGTCAAAGCCAGATTCACTAGATACGGAAGTGCTGGTGGCGTCCATTATTCCCTGTTGAGCCCTCCCCGCTCCCAGTGCTCTTAACACAGCGCCACCATAGCTGTGACATCATCAAACTGGATAACAGAGGTCGCTCTGCCCAAAAGATTCCCTGAAACCCCGCCTCCCCCAACCTGGGCCCCACCCAAGCCACATCAGGGATATCCTCAGCAAGTCAGGTGCTCCTTACTGAGACTCACAATGGTAGGGGCAACTGGCCTCGGTTTCTGGTGTGGCCTTTTGAGGCAACTATAAACACAGCATCTGTGGATTGCTTGCTGAACCTTGACAGGTGGCGCCAGAGGGGTAGAGGCTTGCGCTAAATTTGGCCTGCAGCTGAACCCCTCTCAAGATTGTGCCACTGGACACCTACTTCACAAATCCACACTAATAAGACCGGGAGACTTAGGAGCTTTGCTTAGTACATAGAAACAGACATGGAAAGGCAGTCGAAATGGGAAGACAAAGAAGCAGGAACCACATGACAGAACAGAACAGAGATCCAGATGAAATGGAGTCAAGTAATCTAACAGATGCAGAGTTCAAAACACTGGTTTTAAAGATGCTCAATAAACTTTTGGGAAATGTAGAGAACTCCAACAAAGAGATAAAAATGGAGACAGAGATTATAAGAGGGAACCAGTCTGAAATGGAGAACACATTATCTGAGATGAGAAGTACATTAAATGGAATAAACAAAGGAATAAACAAAGTGAATAAAGAAGAGGATCACGTGCCTTATCTAGAGGACAGGAAAGCCAATCAGGACACTCAAACAGAATGGCAAGACAAAAGATGCCGAGACTATAAAGATGATTTAAGGAGGTTATGGGATACTATTAAGGCTACAAATATTCGTCTGATCGGCGTAACTGAAGAAAATCAAGATGTTGAACAGCTGTTTGAAGAAATAATGATGGAAAACTTCCCTAACCTGTGAAGGAAATAGACATAAAACCCCAGGAAGCTCAGAGGATTCCACAAATCAGGGATCCAAAGAGGCCTACACCAAGACACATCATAATTAAATTGCCAAAGGTTAAATACAAAGAAAGAATATTAAAAGCAGCAAGAGAAAAACAAATAATTACATATAAGGGAACATCCATACGACTGGCAGCTGATTTCTCAAGAGAGACTATGCAGGACAGAAGGGTTTGTCAAAAAATATTTGACAGGATGAAGACCCAGGATCTACAACCAAGAATAATTTATCCAGCAAAGCTATCATTTAGAGTTGAAGGACAGATAAAGAGCTTCCCAGACAAAAATAAACTGAAGGAATTTATCACCACCAAGGCAGAATTACAGGAAATTGGTTGGAGGGACTTCTTTAAGAAGAAAAAAAAAAACGTATCAAAACAGGAATAAAGAATGGTAACAACTACATTCCTATCAATAAGTACGTTAAGTGGAAAAGAATTAAGAGCTCCAACCAAAAGATAGAGTGGCTGAAAGGATAAGAAAACAAGACCCCTACATATTAAAAGGAAGGGAATGGGAAAAGATATTGCTGTGATGAACCTAGAAGGTATTTTAAGTCAGACAGAGGATGATAAACACTATATGATTTCACTTATATGCGGAATTTAAGGAATAAAAAGAACAAACTAATCAAAAACAGACTCACAAATATAGTGGACAATTTGGTGACAGACAGAGAGGAGGGGTTTGGGGTGGCTAGGAGAATGGGGTGAAGGGTTAAAGAAGTACAGATTAATAGCTGATGGATGGGGAGCACGTCATAGGGAATGCAATTAGTATTAATACATTGGCTAGGCGGAGGGTCAGGGGAGGGAGGGAGCAATTGGGGGAATCATTTTACTAACAATATAGGTATCTAACCAATGTACTGTATACTTGAAACTAATTAACATTTAAAAAATGAAAAAAACAACAACATAATGGTTTCCGGATCTTATGAAACAATTTGAGATATGAATCACCCAGTAGTTAGCCTAATTGGACTGTAGTTCAGAAGCTTCTGTGTTTTAAAGTAAACACATATTTGCCTTTTTCAGTTATATAATGCAATGCAAATATGTTATCTGACACGTTAGTGAAACTTGGGTAGCAAATTAGGATATTGTGTTGAGATAAGAATGTCGACGGGGTTACCTTTCACTTGGTCTGAGCTTTTCATATACTAAGTATGTAATGTTGGGAAAATCATAATCGTTTTTGGCTTCAATATCTTCAAATTTGTTTAAGTGAGAATTTTGGATTAGATAACTTTCATATACTATGAAAAATACCGGTTACTTTCATTAAGTGTTAAGCATTATTTCCTTCTTTTTCTTCTTTAATTTTCTCATAAATGAAAAGAAAACAAATAATTTGTACATATGAAATAGCTTCAGTGGCAGTCAAAAACTGTAACAAAGGAATAAGAAAATTCATTATAGTTCTAGAATCTTGATGAGAAGAGGGTGTGGGAGTGTGAACGAGGGTGCTAGGGAATTACTTTCACCCTGGAGATTTTGATTTGTATTCCATTACCCAACCCTCACCACCCCGTTTCCTTTGAGTCTGTCTTAATAAACTGTAGTTATTTATCTGATTGTGTCGTCTGTATAAGTTGCGTTGGATGTGGAGAGAGAAAAAAAGAATAGAAAACAACAAAAATTTCTCCTCTAGCATTTTATTTTTATTAAAAGTCTGATAGCCTTTCTATTATTGCATAGGTTTCCTGCAAATGCTGCATTATAATCATACCTATCTTTGAGTTTTAAAAACAGTGCTGCTTGATGATTTCAACAGCCTGAATTTTCTTTAAAACACAAACAAGATAGATTTTTCTTTTATTTACTTTCAATGATTTAAATTTTTGATTTCTCTGTTTCCATTGCATGTTTTTGTTTGCCCTTTGAGAACAACGGCCTTTTGGTTGTCTGATCACAAAAAGATTTTGTTCTGTCAGATTTTGTGAACCATTGTACTTTCCATTTTAGTGTGTGGATCATTACTTACCCATTGCTGGTCCTTGTTTCTGACATATTTATTATTTGTTTGTGCTTGCGTCCTACTTGTTTTTTTGGGTTTTTTTTTGTTTTTTTTTTTTGCAAGGCAACCCTTGGTTGACCTCACAGATTGCAAGGACCTTGTCAGCTTACAATCCCTTATTTTTTTTATTTTTTACACCTACAGTATCCGATCTTCCTAGGTGGTCTCCCATCCAAGTACTAACCAGGCCTGACCCTGCTTAGTTTCCAAAATCAGATTGGATTGGTCTTGTTTAGGGTGGCATGGCCGTAGACCTGTGTTACCTTTCTAAGGTGGCATCTTCTTTTCATTTCTGTATTTTTATTTTATTTTCTGGCTGAGAATCAAGATTATCATTTGCCTATATATGGTTATACCATGAATCAAGTTCAAACTTTAAGCAATTTGCTTTATGGCTTGTATTATGTCTTATGAGTTGCTTTTGTTTTGTATATCTAACTAAATTTCCTTTTTAACTTTAAAGCTATCCTATGGCATTATCCCATGACTTTACCATCTCCCATTTCCTACCTCTTTCCTTTCCTTCTTCCTTTCTTTTTTTCTGTCCTCATTTTCTTTTCCCTTCTTCCCTTCTTTCTCTTCTCTTTAATTATTCAGCACTACTGCAAGCCACTATATTAGGTGATTTCCCTCAGTCTCTTTTATAAAGTCTTTTAACTTTCGCCCTCCATTTTATTAATATTATTTCAGCCAGTTACTTTTACATTCTTCCCAGAACTATTAAAAAGTTTCCAGCTGAAGAAAAAAAAAAGTCACCAGCTACTCAGAGGTTAGCTATGGTTTCTATTTGTGCATGTCAGGATAATTTAAAAGAACAAACACAAAAGACAGAAAAATAATTAGTTCTGGTACACCTATTTTCAGCATAATATCTTTTTACATCTTAGTCCTTGAGCTGATATTTTCCTTTTGAGTTGAAATAAGACATATGCATTCTTACTTGATTACTATAACTTTATCATTAGTAGTAACTGATTGCTAAATACTACTAAAATGTACTACCTAAGTAGGCTTTGCAGTAAATATCTTGTGAATTTAGATTAACCATTATCAGAATCCTGTGATCTGAAGCATTATAATCTTTTCATATTTATTAGCTGTCTTTTTTAATCAATTGATATGAAAACAAATCAATACATTCAATTATAACTTGCAAGTAATTCATTCAAGATGTAACATATGCATTGTTAATATAATCACCTCTTAAATCAGTGACTACCATGTGTAAACATTTTATAAGTGAAAACCATATTTGAATAAAGCCAGTTAAATATCATATTTTGAATATCTAGGTCAATAGTTTCCCATAGATCTTTCTGTGATGATGAAATATTCTACATTATGCTGCCCAACACAATTGCACTAGCCATATGTGGCTACTGAGCACCTGAAAGTGGCCAGTGCCACTGAGGAATTGAATTTTTTAGTGTGTTTAATTTTAAAGAATTTACATTTAAATAGCCACACGTGGCTACCATATTGGACAGTACAGATCTAAAACATTTAAAAATGTATTTAATTGTGTGATGCAACATTTAAAACAGACATATATGACCAACTTATTATACTCATTTTATTTGTACTCATTTAATTGAAAAACTACTTGGTTTACATTTTTTTAAGTAAACATGGAGTGAAAATACAAATCAGAATATTTAATACAATCACTGCTGGTGACTAAAGTAGTTTACTGAGGATAGGGTTTTAGCCCCCTCTTGTAATCTCCGTGAAGGCTCTCCCACAGACCTCACTTCTGTGAACAAGAAGTCTAAGTAAAAATACAGTATGCATGCTGCAAATGTAGTTTCAGTACAAATGTTCAAATGTCCAGAATAAGAAGAACGAGGAAATGATAACTCTGCTGCTTGAGACTTAATCAATTACAAAGAAAAACAATTTATCTTTGTTTTGACTATATATATATTTTATCAAGAAGAATGATTTTTAGATTGTAAAGTACTAAACAAATACCATGAACAAGGAAACAGAATCTACATTAGGGAAAGGATTATTAAAAAGGATTATTAAAAAGCATAAACAACTTCTATCACTCTGTAAGCTGAAAAAATTTGGAAACATAGTTTATGAACTGCTGCTTAGACCTTTTTAGTGAATATAGAGAGTGGAAATTTTGCCTAACGAGCTGTCCAAAGGGTGAATATGGAGATCCCTATTTAAAGAGGAAGGGGAAGGGAAGAGAGAGAAAAAGAGACGGAGAAAGTTAGGTGAGTTCACAAAGCTTATAAAATTGTGACTAGAACAAATTACTAAAATGATGATTTATGAGTTTTAAAAAGACAAGTAATCATCACTAGATGCAACCAGGAGTTCACAGAGAAAAACTCTTGTCCAACCAATCGCATTATCTTTTTGGACAGGAAAAAAGAAAAATGTGGTAGATGCCTTATCTCTAAAGCATTTGTCAAGGTTTCCCATAATAGCCCAAATAAGATAAAGAAGTAGGGAGTAGATGTAATGCAGTTAAGTAGATCATAATTAGTTAACTAATCCCATCTAGAAACGGATACTGAAATGTTTTATAATTGTGATAAAGAGCTCCCTTTTCCCATACCGCCCGCTTTTTTTTCTTCTCACTTTTTATCAGTGGCTTTGATTGGTGATGAATAACCTATTTTCCATAAGAGCCAATTCAAGAAAAAAAATATTTGTGGGCTACAATATGAATGGAAACTTCCCTTTCTACCCACAAACATATATACATGTATACATCTCTTTTTTTTTTTCATTTTGTTTTTACTTCTTAATTGAATTGATACCCTTTGAATTTCCAATAGTTTTCTGTTCATTTCTGCATTTGAATGATCCATCTCATTATGGGCATCAGAGTCCTGATTATATATGACCTTTCAACTGAAGGCTCACTTATGCTGGAATTTCTTTCAGTAAATCCATAAGCATACTTCCTGGAAATAACTACTGTTAACACTTTTGAATATAACTTTTTCCTACAAAATTGAGACTACAATGCATATATTTTCAAATAAAAATATATATTTTTTAAGTGAGGTTTTATCAACACAGTGAAATTTACCCTTTTTTATTGTGCAGGTCTGAGTTTTGACAAATGCACATAGTCTGTAACCACAATCACAAACTATTCAATCAGGTTATATATAGAACAGTTTTATTGCCCCCCCAAAAATTTCTTTATGTCCTTTATAGCCAGCCCCCCAGCTCTATATTGTTTTAAAACCTGTTTGTTTTCTTCTATTCTCCTTGTTATAAATGTTAGCTTTCCTATGCTGCTTTTTTAAAATAATCATCTTCTATGCCCAGGCCCCGCCTGCATTATACATTACTTAAATTTTCTTAATTATTTTCTATAATTAAATAGAAAATTTTAATAGTTAATATATATTATTTTAAAAATAAACCCTTCTCCCAACTATTCCACAGCATATGGATACTGTCTTGAAAGATGTAGAGATTATTGTTGATTTACTTGAATTGTCAAAATCACATGACTGAGAAGACAACCTAACTCCCTTTTTCTTAAAGCTTTCTTTTCACTATTCTATCAAGGATAGTAGAGTCACTAGTTCTAGTCTAAATTCTGCTCACTACATTGGAGTTTCATGCCTAATTAACAAGCTTCAAGAAGGATTTAGACAAATTAGAAGGCATTCACATGATGGTAACCAGGATATAAAGTAACCTATTAGAATGATTAGCCTATCTTACTTGATTCTAAGGGATAGAATGTTGACTAATAGTGTCCAAGCCTCAAAGAGATAAATTTGAGCTCAGTTCAAAGAAGAATGTTTTAACAGTGTTCCAAAGAGTGAGTGGACTAACTCTTAAGAGTGAGGTCTTTGTCATTTTTTGGTGTTCTAGCAAACCTTGAATATCTGATTAATAAGAGATTCTTGTGGAGCAGTTTCAAAAGCACAAAAGTAGTTAGACTTAACTACACAGTTCTTTACAATCTTAGATTCAAATATCTATAACAAAGCCTTGACTATGATTAATGCATTTGGGGAAGGGTTTGGGGTATTATGAATTTAGTTGCCAGCCCATCCCTCTGTCTTACTGGTTCTTCATGCCCGAACCCTTTAATGGCACCTGACCTAATGGCAGTATTGGAAGAAGAAAGTACATAGGCTCTTCTGTTGTCACTACCTTTTCTCCCATCTATAGTGCCTACTGCTAAGCCTTAGTTAAGAACCACCCCTGATAAGCTGACCGGGGAAATGGTAGCTTTTAGAATCTCTAATAAATTATATTTTATATTATATTAAATTATTAATTTATATATTATATTTTGATTGTTTAAATATATAATTTATATATTAATATATTAAATTATAATAAATTATATTTATTGCGACCCCATCTGCTTTAGGACTTAATTTTTTGTGTACCAAAGAGCTCCTATCCTCATTCTTAGATCTCAGCTCGCTTCCCTTTATTTTTAATTTTGGTAATTACACATGGTTTTTTAAAATTATTTTATTTTTTTAAATGTTAATTAGTTTCAAGTATACAGTACATTGGTTAGATACCTATATTGTTAGTAAAATGATTCCCCCAATTGCTCCCTCCCTCCCCTGACCCTCCGCCTAGCCAATGTATTAATACTAATTGCATTCCCTATGACGTGCTCCCCATCCATCAGCTATTAATCTGTACTTCTTTAACCCTTCACCCCATTCTCCTAGCCACCCCAAACCCCTCCTCTCTGTCTGTCACCAAATTGTCCACTATATTTGTGAGTCTGTTTTTGATTAGTTTGTTCTTTTTATTCCTTAAATTCCGCATATAAGTGAAATCATATAGTGTTTATCATTCTCTGTCTGACTTAAAATACCTTCTAGGTTCATCACAGCAATATCTTTTCCCATTCCCTTCCTTTTAATATGTAGGGGTCTTGTTTTCTTATCCTTTCAGCCACTCTATCTTTTGGTTGGAGCTCTTAATTCTTTTCCACTTAACGTACTTATTGATAGGAATGTAGTTGTTACCATTCTTTATTCCTGTTTTGATACGTTTTTTTTTTTCTTCTTAAAGAAGTCCCTCCAACCAATTTCCTGTAATTCTGCCTTGGTGGTGATAAATTCCTTCAGTTTATTTTTGTCTGGGAAGCTCTTTATCTGTCCTTCAACTCTAAATGATAGCTTTGCTGGATAAATTATTCTTGGTTGTAGATCCTGGGTCTTCATCCTGTCAAATATTTTTTGACAAACCCTTCTGTCCTGCATAGTCTCTCTTGAGAAATCAGCTGCCAGTCGTATGGATGTTCCCTTATATGTAATTATTTGTTTTTCTCTTGCTGCTTTTAATATTCTTTCTTTGTATTTAACCTTTGGCAATTTAATTATGATGTGTCTTGGTGTAGGCCTCTTTGGATCCCTGATTTGTGGAATCCTCTGAGCTTCCTGGGGTTTTATGTCTATTTCCTTCACAGGTTAGGGAAGTTTTCCATCATTATTTCTTCAAACAGCTGTTCAACATCTTGATTTTCTTCAGTTACGCCGATCAGACGAATATTTGTAGCCTTAATAGTATCCCATAACCTCCTTAAATCATCTTTATAGTCTCGGCATCTTTTGTCTTGCCATTCTGTTTGAGTGTCCTGATTGGCTTTCCTGTCCTCTAGATAAGGCACGTGATCCTCTTCTTTATTCACTTTGTTTATTCCTTTGTTTATTCCATTTAATGTACTTCTCATCTCAGATAATGTGTTCTCCATTTCAGACTGGTTCCCTCTTATAATCTCTGTCTCCATTTTTATCTCTTTGTTGGAGTTCTCTACATTTCCCAAAAGTTTATTGAGCATCTTTAAAACCAGTGTTTTGAACTCTGCATCTGTTAGATTACTTGACTCCATTTCATCTGGATCTCTGTTCTGTTCTGTCATGTGGTTCCTGCTTCTTTGTCTTCCCATTTCGACTGCCTTTCCATGTCTGTTTCTATGTACTAAGCAAAGCTCCTAAGTCTCCCGGTCTTATTAGTGTGGATTTGTGAAGTAGGTGTCCAGTGGCACAATCTTGAGAGGGGTTCAGCTGCAGGCCAAATTTAGCGCAAGCCTCTACCCCTCTGGCGCCACCTGTCAAGGTTCAGCAAGCAATCCACAGATGCTGTGTTTATAGTTGCCTCAAAAGGCCACACCAGAAACCGAGGCCAGTTGCCCCTACCATTGTGAGTCTCAGTAAGGAGCACCTGACTTGCTGAGGATATCCCTGATGTGGCTTGGGTGGGGCCCAGGTTGGGGGAGGCGGGGTTTCAGGGAATCTTTTGGGCAGAGCGACCTCTGTTATCCAGTTTGATGATGTCACAGCTATGGTGGCGCTGTGTTAAGAGCACTGGGAGCGGGGAGGGCTCAACAGGGAATAATGGACGCCACCGGCACTTCCGTATCTAGTGAATCTGGCTTTGACCCTCTCTCCAACGATATCTCCCTGTAAGTCCCTGGCGCCCTCTGTGCTCAGCTGAATAAGCACTAGTGCTCTGAGCAAGCAGGTCTGTCACCGCGAAAATCCGTTCTCTGACACAGGCCCTTTAAGAGTCTTCTGCCGCTACCACTGCTGCAGCCTCGGTCTCACTCAGCTGCTCAGGACCGGGCAGCCTGCATCCTTGCCCCGGCCTATCTTCTGCCATTGCAGGGTGCTTTCTTGGATTTCTCCGTAGTATGTTGTATGGCTTGTTCATCTAGATCCCAGGCGAAATTTCCTTGCTGCTGCTCCTTGTTTCCGTCACAACTTTGATTTGCTCACCAGGGGAATGAACAGAACCTCTATCATCTACCAGTTTTTCTCCAACATTACGTTTTTAAGTAATGGTTTATGGAGGTATTTCTGACTAAAGGACTCTAATTCACTTAAGATAAATAACCTTCTAAGTTCCTTGAGTGCTGACTCTTCCTTATTCCTATTTATGTAGAGCACTTACTGCAACTTGCAATCATCTACTATTGCTGTTTATGTATTAAACGGATACTCTAAGCCAAATATCATGCTAAGTCTAAGTGTATGATGTACCTCTCTCCTTAACTAGGTTGTAAGCTCAAAGAAGACAACCACATATCTACTTTGCTAAGTCTTATATAATAAAGCTGAATGAAATGAATTAATTAATAAGTGAAGAAAGGATGAAAGAGAGGGATTTCTTAGTGATAAGGACAAGAGCAAGAGCAAGATACAACTATTCGAGCATGTATTGTGGGAGGATTTGGACATTTTATATCTGTTTAATTTCCCCATCTCCTTGGAGTAGATGGTATTATATTCATTTCAACAAACAATAATTTGAAGATTAGTGGGTTCAGTCCCTAGCCCAAAGTTAATAGCTGATAATTTGTAAAGGTAAAATTCAAACTCATATCTGTACACATTAAAGCTAATATATTTACATTCTATCTCAAGTCTCTAAGTCTAAAGTTTATGAAAATAAACATGTCAAGAGGTCATTTCAAAAGTCTGGTTTTTCCCTAACAGCGCAGTATCACCTGAAAGAGCAAGCATTAAACTGCTTCCCCAGTTCTACTGGAAAAAATAGGTAATTTGTGGTTAGCAATAGTTTCCATTTTTATTTTATCTCAAAATTTAGTTATATGTAGAAAATAAACACATTTGTTGGTGGTTATAAAACAAACCTTGAGACCTTTTATTAGATAATATTATAAGACATTTTAAAAATGTAACATTGTGTTTTAAGAATAAACTTTTCTCATTTGAAAATGACTTTTTATATTAAAAATGATACATCTCAAAAAATTGGATAACCAGGTATTTCAAATGAAATGAAACAGTAATAATAAAATGTTCAAGAAGGAATAAACATACATTTTAATTATTTAATATGGTTCCTGTATATATGTTCTCTGTTAAACTACGCGGGCCCCATGTACTTTGAGAAGTTTCATTGCATTCAGTAGGAGCAACAGTTTTTTTTTAATCATAAAAAATTCTCTTAGCTTTTTGTTACATGTATAGCTGTTCCCAAACACATTATTTAACTGATGTGAATTACAGAAAATATCTGCTCTGGAAACTCTTCAAACAAAGCAAATTCCACAGGAGACAAGGCTACTGAAACATTGTAGCAATATGACCTCTTGACTGAAACTTTTCTGAATGTGCATCACAAAAGACTCCTGACACCTATCATTTTCAGAGACTAATGAAAAAATTTCCAAAGAATACCACAATGCTGCTTGAGCAGAAACTGAAGAAAGTATATACTCACATTTCAACAAATTTTACTCTTCTCCTTCAAACTACATATTTTGATTTAGACCTGTTCTTACTTGTTTTAAAATCCAGAAAACTCTTTTATGTGGCAGACATGTTCAATTCATCGTTTTCATATCTTATTTCCAACAACAACTGCAATTTTTCATATGAGTCTAAAGAAGAAAACTGGAACATAAGATAGCTTATAGCTTCCCTGAATAAACTAAATCTACTTTAATATTTTAAAGAAAACTGCACTCAGAGAGGACATATATTTTGGTTAAATGTATCAAAAACTTGTAGTAGTCATACACCTAATGCGATTGAATTTCAAAGCTAATGTTTGCTTACAAAGCTTATTGATATTTGCAAACGAATAATTTAATGCAAATGTGAACATTTGCAGTGACCTAAAAATCTAACATCTCTAAAATCAGGCAAACTAGTCTGATATTTAATTTCATGTTAATTTGTAATTCAATACATAAACATATACCTGGATGATATGTATACATGTGGTTATAAAATTAATTATATTTTTGAGAAACTAGAGGGCTTCCTTAACAGACTAATAAAAATATTAATGTGGATTTATTTGTAAAGATTTTTTTCAACATGAAAAATTAATTATTTCAGCTCACCTAGATTTACTTGTATCAGACAATGGAATACAAGGATATATACATAGCAATTTCAAAGGTATATAGCAAAATTGAATACAAATAGAGGCATATGGGTTGAAGTTATAACCAATTAAACTTGGAGAGCTGAAGTGAATTACTTACATCACTGGCAGAGCAGGGACTCAAACAGTATACTGTAAGTCAGAAGACTGGTGAGTACTCAAGATTCTGTTCAAAAAAGATTAGAGGTGGTGATAAATGAAGGCTGAAGAGGAATCTTTTACCAGCCCATGGCTCAAGATCACAGAATAAACCATCCACGGATCAGGTACATAGAGCTTCTAGCACTTGTAGCACCAAAACTCATCCATTTTGCAGGAAAAAATGTTCTTATTGGAAACTATTTTAGGGGGAGGAAGAAGAGTAGGTACAAGTGTGCTTTACAGTGTCTCTTAGTTACATTTAAATATAATGATGTACTAAAAGTTTATATTTATGGAAATAAAGCATTATTTGGATTTTCAATTTTAAATGAATGCAATGCTTTATACATTTTAGTTTATTATAAAGCAGTACTTAGGCAAGTATAAGCCATATTTATCCTTGATAATTTTAGACCCTTTATCTATTTAAAGAATCTTCTATTTACATAAATTCCCTAAATAAAATTTTAAATAATGTAAATATGATGATAGCTAACACATATATATAGTTTTTAACGTGTGTGAGTTACTATCCTACATCCTTTATGTACAAAAGCTCATTTGGTTCCCACACCAATCCTATGAGGATACTATTATTATTTTCACTGTAGAGATGAGAAAACAGGGCCTGAAAGAGTAAAAGAAAGCAAACTACGTTTACTAAAATACTTACTGAGACTGCTAAACTTGAAATTTGTATATTAAAATCTTATACCCTAGTTTTTTAATTTTGAAATATCCATCAAAAATATTGCATTCTAGTTATTTCTCCTCAACTTACAAAAATTTATCCTCTTCTGCTTCTAAAAGTTTAACAGACCAATGTACTATAAAATATAACTGACTTCAAAAAATGAAATTGCAACTATAAGAGACAAGAATTTGCAGGTTGATGGTAATCGAATGCCAAGTTCATCCTCACGAGTGACGTATGTCATCTTGTTTAAAGCTGCCTGTCAGAAGACCATTCCTTCTCAAGAGAGTAGAGTGGCTAAATAATTATATATTTCTCTAGAGCTGTACTGTATTACCAAATATTAACATGAAAAGGCTAGCAGCACCGCTAGGGGTCTAGCAGGAAAGGACAACATCAGGAGCTGAAAAAGGCATTAACTTCAACTTTAAATTTCATTTTCCCGGTTTAAATTAGATTTTTTACGTTATTTAAATGTAATTTTATTACATTTACTATATTATAGTGACACTTGAAGTGCAGCTATTGTATGAGTCTGCCTGTGCCTCAGGTACAATATAAACTAAAGCTTATAACTCAGCTTTGAAAATTAGCTCATGAATCAAAGGGGATATAAAGTCTAAGCTTCAAAACCCATCTTTATTTACCAGATTTGCGAGAAATCCATTTGGCTTTTATTAATATCAGCAGTTATTTTTAAAAATCACATTTTGATTTTCTTTACACTCTTAACCATTCCATTTACCAGAGACTGCTTTTCTCAGCTACTTATACCATGCCACAACACTTACAACTAAAATACAAATCGTAAAATTACCAATGATGACAAAATTTTACTCCTCCAAGTTCACAACATACATACATGAACATTGCAGTGAGCTTGCCTATTTAAAATTTATTTAATATTCAGTCTATAAGGAACTGAACAGATAAAATACATTTTTATTGAATATAAGAACACAAAGATTAACTCACCTTAAAGTAATTCTTTTTTCATCTGCTGGAAATCACTCTGAAAAGTTTCATTCTAGATCTCAGATGCATTCAATCATTTGCATTCAACAAAATTTATTGTGCATCTACTTACTGTGTCGGATAAACCCTGTAATAGGATTCAGAAATGTGGTCTTCACCCAAGTAAATAGATGTGAAATAAATAATCAAGGAGGAATCTACTCAAGGTGAGTGTGCATTTCTGTATGGGTGGGGAACAGGTGGATACAGCCTCCCTGAAATTACTTTAACTCTCAGATTTGAAAGATGAGTAGGAATTCTACTGGTCAAGAGTGAAGGATTAGGGAGCTGGGAGATAGGAGGAAAATTTTAGTGTGGTGTGCATATGATCCAGGTATAGAACAGCTTGTTAAAAGGATATGAGAAAGGGAAGGGAGAACTTGATTAACATGGATTGCAGAAAGAGGTTCACTGTGGCTAGAACAGTGAGAGCACAGGGCAAGATAGGGATAAATAAGGCTGGAGAGAGAGGTAGGTCAGGAGGGGTCCAGCCATGAGGAGCTTTATCAGCTTTGTCATGCATGATGGACCTTATTCAAAGTATCAAACAGAAAGACTCAGAAGAAAAAGAAAATGACATGATCAAATCTGGATTTCAAAATATCAACTAAAAAAAGCAGACGGGAAAGGGTACTGATACCATTAAATGAGAAGGAGGAAGAATAGGTGATGGCACTTGGGACAGTGGGAATCAGACAAAATCAAAAAATATTTATGAAGTGGTATTGAAAATGATTGACAATAGATTGGATTTGAGAACAGGAAAGAGAAAGGGGACAAGGATCTTGATGTCTTCCTTCATTAGTGGGGTGGACTAAAGTGCCATTTAAAAGATAGGAAACAATAGAAGAGAAGACATCTGGGTGAAAGAATAATGATTCTGCTTAGGTCATGCTCAGTTTGATGGGCTAGAAGATATATAGATAGAGATGAACCAAAAACACTGCAGGGACTATGAGATTATTAAATTAGAACACAGCTATTAAAGCAATTTTTATTTTACTTTGGATCTATTTACTGGCATATCATGAATGGGAGGTAGGTTTTAAAGAGAACTATCTTAATCTTGGTTTATTTAAAGAGGATACAAAGGATGGCTATATAAAAATTGTTGTATGCATATTTTTTCCAATTACAGTCTCAGTTTTATTGTTTGCTCCTATTACTTAATTTTAATGAAAGATTCATTTTGATATATTTAATATTAATAATAGACTACAGGCCCCTACAGTGGAGATAATTTTACTGTTTCTTGTTTTTTGCTTTTTTTTTGCTCTCTGTACACAAGCTCCTGAACATTTTGGAAATACTAGATACTCAATGGATGTTTGTTAAATGAATGAATGATAAAAATATATAGTATATTTAATTATAGTAGTAAAATTATAAAAAGTAACTCAGAGGCAAATGGAATCTTACTAAAGAACTTGATGACATAACAACATTTCTAATCTTGTTTTGCAAAGACTTTAGAATTGCAATTAAATTACAAATGTCTATAATTTCTGAAGAAACCTAGGAATAAAAATGTTTAAAATGCAAATCTGCAAATTTTAAAATGATGCTAAAAGTGGCTTAGAAATATTAACCTTATCATTTAATTTTTCTTAATTTTAAACTTATTGTTCAATTCTTAATTTTAAAAAGGCCAAAATCTAGTTAAATTCACTGTATTACATATTGATACTTAATTCAGAAAATATTATAGGCCAGTATGATGTGTGAATTTCTAATTACAATACCAAATTGGCTATTGCATCTTCACACATGTACTTCTCTGCACCTATGTGGGGCTAGTGCTTAGAAAAGTAGAACGAAAAACTTCTTAATATCCAGATTTTATTGTATTGGGCACTTAAGTAAGGTATGTTTTTTTAAGGTAATTTCTTAAACTTTCTGTAAACACTAAAAACAACAGGACTATGGTCACATAAACCTTTATAAGTTTTGTATAATTTTTTATAATAATGTAAAGCTTAAATTAGAAACTCTAAATATTATTTTATTAACAAAATTTTCAACAGAATGCACATGGTTAATGAGACTTATTATTTTGACACTTTTTCTTAATCTACATAATCTGTATTTTTGTCAATTTTCTGTCAATTAGAAGACCACTTACATAGTTGAAAATAGTTGATAACCCAAAACATAGGACATAAAACGTAGTTTCGGGCTTTGGAACAGCTCAGCTTTTTGGTACACATTCTTTGATTTTAAATAAAATCAACATTTGGACTCTCAATTAGAAACACAACACACTAAAAAAAGACATAAAAGGAAATGAATTGTGAAGTTGGAACTCATCCTAAGTTACATACTATTGAAGGCCAATTTATGTCTTGTTTAGAAAAGGGTCATCATAACACTTTTAAGGCTTGACGCCCACAGCAAATCTCTTGTTATTTACAGAGAATAAAAAGCACAAACTCATTTCCTTAATAAGCTTCTTCAGTTCTTCAAATAGTTCTAAGAAATGCCAAAGGCTTGCCTTAGTTAACAAGTACACAGATAATCCAAAGTACAGCAGTGTTAGCTAAGTAATATTTGATCCCTGAAGATGCTGTTGGTGGCATTTTAGTAGCTATAGAAATGTATAAGGTATACATTTTAGCAATTCTTACAGTATTGAGTGAGCTAAAAGAGCTTTTATATTAATTGAAATATCTGAATAGAAAAATAAGCCACTGGCTTCAAAATATGCAAATTTGTTTTTCCGTGTGCTAATTGAGCTTCCAGAGGAAAAACACTATTTTCTTCTTTCAAATTATGTGTAATTTTATCTAAAATAAAGAATACATAGTAATTGTAGAAATTCAAAATGCACAAAGAAAAAATTACTCCTTCCTTGGTTACCCAGAGATAACCATTACTAACAGTTTTTCCATTCTTTGTTCTGTAAAAATTTTTAAACATTAACTGTAATCATTCAGTATGTTAACCATATAGACTACATTATTTTAAATGTCTATTTTGATTACAAAAATAATGTAAAGAATTCAAAATACACAGATAAAGTCAATACTGAAAATTTGTCAATCTTGAAAATAAATATTATACGTTATTTAGTTATAAATATATTTTGCGTTCTTGTTCTCAGTCCAGAAATTATACATGCAATTAATTTAAGTATAATTTGATGCATCCTGAAGAAGTCAGTACTTACAAGATTGCATTAAAACACAGTAATTCTTTTAGAAAATAATTTCTATACCAGGGGACAAAGCTGTACAATTGAGAAAGAAAGGATAGAGCCAATCTTGGGGAGAAATTATTAACATGTGTAAGAAGAGTTTCACAAAACACTACGTGTGAGCCTTTATAATCAAGTACTATAAAGGTGTGGTGATTTCTTGCCTATTTGTAGTCAATGCTTTGCCAGCTCTTAATCCATGAAGAGATTAAATGCTCGATGTTTTTCAGACTTTGCCTGTCTCTTGGTTGGATTTCAAAGAGGGATGCTGAACTGAGAATCAGAGTCAGGCACACAGAAGCCCTCGTGTTTATTTAACAATCATTATCCAGCATCAACTAGACAGTGGGTGACCAATGACCACTTGCATTTATAGTGACGCTAAGTTCTTTTATGAATACAGAGGTAAATGATATAAGCTTGAGTGCTGGCCTAAAACATCTTACATTCTAGCTGGAGATATAAAACGAGTAAAATATGCATAATACAAGACATAATAATTTAACAATTTAATAAAATTAATAACTTATTAATTTTATTCTTTACTATCATTTATTATTATAGATCTATGAGAATTGCCTGAAAATATTGAGACAATACATATTTTGTCTACTGAGTGTTTATACATAAAATACATGATCTTTTTGCAAGCACTTTGAAAAGTTTCAGAACATTTGAAAAGTTTCAGAACAATGAGGTGTACTTCATTGGTCACATGTCATGCATTTTGCTGTCTAGCCTATAATAGGTATGATGGTATTAACCATGGGATGAACCCGAAGGACTACCATCAAGGCAGTTCTCTGCTCTTCTCATAGTCTTACTTAGAATTCTTTAAACTTGGAAATGGAGTTTCCCCTCACTCTGTTTTAATCCAAACACATAAAATGTTAACTAGCTGCATAAACTGGAAATGCTAATTCCATTTTCAGTTCCAGTGACGTATGAAAGTACTATGTAATGGAGTCACCAATTTTTTGGCTTTTTAAAAATAGCTATAGTAAGCTATAATATACATACAATAAAATTCACCCATTTTAAGTGTGCAATTCAGTGTTTTCAGAAAATTTAAAGTTGTACAAGCACTACCACAATCCAATTTTAGGACATTTCCATCCCTCCAAAAAATTCCTCTTGTCCATTTGCAGTCACAGCTCTTTCCTACATCTGGCCCCAGGCAATCACTAATCTACTTTCTCTTTATATCAATTTATCTTTCCTGGACACTTCGTGTAAAATGGAATTATAAAATACCTGGTTTCTTTCAGTTAGCAAAATGTTTGTGAAGTTTATCTATGTTGCAGCAATATATCAGTACTTCATTTTTTTTATTGCTGAATAGTATTTCGGTTATGTAATATTTATCTATTCACCAGCTGGTAGACATCTGCATTGATAACTGTGTATACATACGTTTTTATTCCTCGGGTAGATACATAGGAGTGGAATTTGGGGGTGGTACAGTACATGTATGTTTAATACTTAAGAAACTGCCAAACTGATTCCCAAAGTTATTGCACCATTTTATTTTCCCACCAAAACTTTATGAGGGTTCCTGTTCCTCCTTATTCTTGACAACACTTGTTATTTTCTGCCTTTTTTCATTTATAGCTATTCTAGTGAGAATGTAGCGAGTGTAAAGTAGTATCTCATATTGGTTATAATTTAAATTTATCTAATAACTAATGATGTTGAGCATCTTCTCATGTGATTATTGCCCATTCATATATTTTTTTTGGTAAAGTTTCTATTCAAATATTTTATTCATTTCTAAATTGGGCTATCTATCTTATTAGTTATAAATGTTCTTTATAGATTGTGTTATCACAAATTTATGATCATAAAGATTAAACTGATGGCAGCCATTATCTTTAAAAGTGTGATAAATTTTAAATAAATAATTTAAAACTGTCGAAGATTCTTGAACTAAGATTCAGGGAGTACATATCTCAGTTCTTTATTTAGTCATTGCTGTACATATCTCAGTTCTTTATTCAGTAATAGCTATCTACCTCACAGTACAGTCCAAAACATTACATTAGATTAATGTATTAAAAATATTCTATAAACTGTTAAAAGACATATGTGTATGTGTTTCCCTTATTATAATTATTTAAAGACAGGTTTCTAGGTATGCTGGTAATTTTGGAGGTGAGAGGATCTATTTATTATGAAAACAACAATCTTTACTGGACATATCTAACCAAAGATAAACTATAAAGCTGATATTATAAAATAATAGTTTATGATAACTTAGAAATCAACACAATGATGTTTATTATTCCCATAATATCACATTTCAATTCGAATACATGATTATGTCATTAGAGTTGAATTTTTCTTCACAAATAATTAGGATTAATGATAAATCAAGCAGAAGTCTCTGAATTTGAAGAATATTTGTATGCAGCTCCAATCCCCCAAATATGTAAAGCCTCAGCTGCTAATAGGTGAGAAAACTGAGGCTCAGGAAAGTTATGTAACGTGCCTTAGTTCGCGTAGTAAGACTGAAATACTTTTACAACAGCAAATCCAACATAGTAGAATCATGATATTTTAAAATTTTGAAGGTGGGAGGGATTCCCCACTCTAGTCCACTTGTTTTACACATGAGAAAACTGATAACTGAGGTCCAGAGAAATGAATTGACTTTTCCAAGATCATACTTGTATAAGAAAAATTTAATACAAGACAAGAGAACAAATTCCCAATTTAAAGAACCTCCCAAATAAATAACAGATTAAATTAATTTATACCAAGATATTTTGTCTTTTTTAAAGCATCAATTTCACTGAAATGATTACATATTTACAACTTATATTTTAACTATTCTCACATTAAAAAGAGAAATCAATATTTCCTCTTCAGGTCACACGCACACCTCCAGCTTTTATGTTTTAAAATCAAGCTGTATTTGTTGCTCTAATACTACGGTAGTAAATGGGTTGCAACTGATTAGTTTGTTTGATGGTTAAGTATATATTTTATATTGGGCACCTGAGCCCAGAATTATGGGCAACAATATCAACATTCATTTTTAAGGTATACTTCCCATTTTATTTTATTTTTGAAAGCAAATATTATACATTTTTAAAAATTGCATCTCCTGACCCAAAATTCATTTTTTATTAAAGATGTATCTTTAAGATATTTATTTTTTGTGTGCAGTATTTACATTAAAATTATTCTTCAGCAACTTTCTCTTTGGAATGAGTTCAATGATATGAGTGAGAAAAATTCTACATAGTGATATTATCTTGATCAACAAAACATCTATATGTTCATTTTTTATTCCTCTCTCTGTTTCAATGAATATATGAACACTCGGTAGCTGTAGCAATGAATATATTCTTATTTCACAAACTAAATAGTTTTGCTTGAGCTTAATTTAGGATAACATAACTTTAAATAGGCATGTGAGATTTCTTCTGTTTCTGAATTAAGTGCATACCTGAAATTCATGACACCTCTACATATATGCCCTACCTATTAGCAAAACACAGCACTAGCACCTGATGGGTGACGAGTAGCTATACTTTTCAAGAGGCCGTCCTTTGACTTTATATACGACATTCAAAACAGAAGAGTCAACAAAACACACTCTAATTTCAGGCCATTTCAGAGGCTTAATTGGGGGTTGTATATAAAATTTCTTGTAGAGCCATACATAACTAAGAGTATAAGATAATTAGTTCTAGGCCCGGATGAAGATATAGGGCTTCAAACTTCACACAAGGTACTTGTAAACTAGTGCTGTCCAATAAAAATATAATGTGAACCACATATGTAATTCTAAATGCTATCATAGCTACATTAAAAAAAGTAAAAAGAAATATGTAAAGTTGATTTTAATAATATATTTTATTTAACCTAATACATTCCAAAATATTATCATTTTAACATGTGACCAGTATAAAATTATTAGTGAGATATTTTACATTCTCCCTTTTTTTTATTAAGTCTTCTAAATCTACTGTATTTCACGTTTACACCACATTTTTTAATACAGAAAGCTACTTTAGGTGCTCACTTACCATGTGTAGTTGGTTAGTAGCTACTGAATTGACTGAGCAGATCTAGAGAATCTCTACAGACTACCAAAAGCTCAACCAGAGCAGGCCTGGGCACACATTCTACAGGTCTATAGGGACATGAGAGTGAGATGTTAAGTGCTTTCTTTCTCTTCCTTCAGGCAGTTGGACTAGAGTAATTGCATATTTGACAATGTAAAGACAATATAAGGAAAGAAGATTTTATAACCTGGTTTAATTCTTACAGCTCATTTTTATTGAGCACAAACCATATATGTGACACTCTTCTAATCTATTAAGTCACTCAATCCTTACAATACTCTTGTGAAATAGGGTCTAATCTTAGCCCCATATTACACAAGGTGCCTGGTTGGAAGACCTTATGGAAGAAGTGCAATCAGTTGTTGCAGATGTAACCACATTCTTAACAAAGGAAGAGAAAGAATGCTCTTGTAATAATAATAAGCTATTTTTAAAATGTAATGATCATCTAAGTCATCTCTTCCATGTACAGTTGGTAGACTTTGGGGAACGCCGGTTGCCCAATAGTACAAATATTCTTAAAAGCTACTAAAGTTTATTTTAATGCCATATTCTGCATCTCATAATAACAAGAGATTTAGGAAATTTGGATATAAGTGAAGAGATGCTCGAATCACATGCAAAACAATTTTAATAACAACATAGTATGTGTCAATAAGTACTGAAAAGTATCCATAATAAGATTCCTTCGGTCCATAGACAATGAAATCATATAAGAGATAAATGTTGAATAGAAAAGGTCAATAAATTGAAGACTGCATAGCATTGCAATGTGAATAAAGAATGAGCATGTTTTCACAAAATCAGTTTTCTCTCAATTATCAATCTAAACATAAGAACCATTTGCAGAAGCTATCTTACTGATTAATGTATCAATTCCCAATACAAAGGTATAGGAAATAAAATAAGCTTATAAAATGACAGACTAGAGAAATGCCCTCTTCACTTTAACTGTTTAACTCGAACTCATTATTAACTGTTTAACTCGAACTCATTATTCTAATCTTCAAGCCATCACTGCTATCAGTCTATAGTTTATGCTTTCAAAGTACTCCTTTGAAGTACTTGTCAGTTACAGTGATACATTTACGTATGTGATTATTTGATTGGCGTCTTTATTTCTCACTAGATAAGTTTCATGAAGGCAAGAACCATAGTAGTTTTTGCTCAATATTTTATCTGCTAGTAAAGTGCCTAATACATAGTAGATATTCAATAAATATTTGTTGAATAAATTAATATATGAGCTCAGCATTTTATATGCATAATCTTATTAACTCCAAAAATAATCCCATTAGTTATTTTTACTTTTAGTTCAAAATGAAAATAAAGCTCAGGTTAAGTCCAAGGTTAAGACCCAAGACCACGTAGCTAATAATCGGGATTGTACTCTAGTAGTTTGATTCTCTTAATCACTTTTCAAAACCCTAGCCTTGTTTTATTTTTAATTCTTCCCAGTGCTTCACAGCCCATACTCAGCCCAAGTATTATTATTGATTTGATATCTTAAATTTGTTTCTTTTTCTTTTTCTGCACTGCCTCTACCAAGGCCACACTATAATCAAGTTGTCTTCTAAAATATAAATATGTCATAATATTTCTAACTGTAAAAAATTTTTCATGGTTGTCCAACGCCTATGAATAAAATTCAAAACTGCTTGGCATAACCAACTAGGTTTTCCAGAATCTAGATTTTACTTACCAACCACTCCAACCTCAACTATAATCAATCTCCCAAATAGTCTTTGCATCAAAGTACCGACTGGTCCCCAATATTCTGTGCTTTTTTATACCTGCCTGTCTTTGCGTACACTTTTCCTTGTACCTAGAAATCCTTCTCTTCTTTCTCTGCCCATTGATCCCCCACTTTATCTTCATGACCTAATTAAAATATTCTTCCTAAAACCTTTCCTGACAAGCCAGGTTGGCTGAATCACCCTCTCCTCTTCTCTGAGTCCTCACAGCACATCTACTTCTGTCATAGCATGAATATCTTCTACACTGAAAGCTGGAAAAATGTTTTCATCATTTTTTTTCTTTTCAACAATTAGTGAAAAACTATTGGTTCATAGCTGTTGAATTTAGCAAGTGAATAAACAGATTTCCTAATTTCATATACACAATTCAAATTAAGACTTCCATATGAGAATATTACAAGAGTATTTATTCAGTTATAGAGCAGTTTTGCATATGAACGTAACACTTTTGGACACAGTAGTTAGAAGGAGCGGATTGTCCATGGGCCATGTGAAATTTCAAGAGAAAGCAGAAAGCCTTTCCTTCAAAATGTATATATCAATGGAAAAGAATGTTTTGTATTTTATCATTAAAAAGTTACAATTAATTTCAAAGTATTTAGAACACATATAAAAAAGCTATTCCAGGAGATTTTTATGAAATCTGTGAGACAGCAAATATATATTTGTGGAAGGCATTAAAATTTGGCAGTACCAGTTAAATATTCTCGGCTTTTTACTGAGAAGCTGTTTTATATGTCCTATTTTTTCCTTAACAAAACAGGCTGTTCCACTGTAGGAAAATGAAAATTATATAATAAAACTATAAATTGTCTTTTATACCCTCATCTCCATATCCCTCTAGAAAAACAATACAAATTAGGAAAATTTAGTGTTAAAACCACATAGAAGCATGTAGGTAAATTTTTACATATTATTTTTTTTCTATTATTATCTGTACTAGCACATAATTTAATAAATGAGAAATAATATATTTTTAAAAAATTAGAAAACCACATTAAACTTTTTTTCTAATGGTAATCATCACTTAAATTTATCATGAAGCATTCACATGGCATCTGCATTGTTCACTTTCCTATTACAGTACACTAAATTATTTTACATTAGTTATGCTTTAGTATAAGTTGAAAAAATACTTTAAAAATACCACTTTAATTGTTGTATTAGAAGTCATTTGTAATGATTTTGAATAATAATTTACCTTTGCAGCTGCTTATCATCAACTGCATAAATGTGTAAAGGAGAATGTGTGCATTTATAATTTTATAGTAAACATGTTTTCATGAGAGAATATCCACATATGATAAAAAAACAAAAAAGAGCTAGTAATATGTATTTTCCACTGAAATCAATGGGAAACCACTAGACTCTCTTCATTGCAGTTGCTACTTAAATATTAAGTACATCATGCACCTTAACGCCATGGTGTGCTTTTTGGTTTTGCCTTTGTAAACTGTCATTTTAAGCATCCATTATACAGTTGTTTGCATTTATTTCAAAATAGAAACATGCATTTATAATTAATTTGAATGTATTTTTTGTATTGCTTATAATCTATTCACATATATTTCATATAATAGTTAAAGCAAGTTACTAAAAGAATGACTATTCTTTCAACAGTTGCATTTATATATCTATTCCTTGTTTCATAATTTATTCTGCTTTAAGAATGTTAAATTTACTACTAAGTATCTATATGGTGTAACAACCAAGTTTCTGCACCTTAACCTTCCACACATATATTAAAAAGAGTGGGGTCAGAAATATACTAATATAGAACATATTATTTAAAATGAGAGCCAAAATCGAATCTGAATTTAGAAGGGGTCAAGCATTATATAATCCCAAAACAAAATATGAAAATTTCTCATTAAATCTCAGTTATTTATCTCTCTGCTTTTTCCCTTGTAAAACAACAGATATTCTCTTTTAATATTTTTGAGCCCCAAATGGAGTTCAGCTAAATTTGATTTCCAGGAAGGTTATTCGACAATAATTTTGTAGCAAGTACATCTACTAGAGAACACCAGAATGTTGAGAATGAATAAAAAGAAATCAGAGAAACTGCACAACTGTCTCAAGATGGGAATGATCTATTCAGTAAATCAGAAGTCAGTAATAACACAGAGTACATTTGTATATCCATGAGCCATTTCAAGACAGGGATCCAAGTACTTCCCGCCCCGCCCCAATACAATGTAGCTATAACATACTTACTACTTTACATTTTAAACTGTTACTCCTCTTAGGCCAGATGAATTTAGAAAATTAGGATAACATTTTAGCTACAGATTACGAATTTCTGAGATGTTTTATAAGCATTAATTACTAATGTTCACATACCCCATTCTTCAAACTTGGAATGATTACTTAAATATTAATAAAATAGTTTTAATACTTTGAAATTTGTTTGCTTTTAACTGTCAACTAGGAGACATCGATCTCATATGTATATATCTATGGTCAGAGCAAACTTTTATGTTGGCTGCTTTATCTAGTTGAAAT
>NW_024356249.1:21093573-21101073 GCF_902729225.1 Pteropus medius
ATCTAACTGTATTAATATAGTTAAAACATAACCAAGGGAAGAGACATTTACAAAGGTTTTTGCATGTTTATTTATTAAATTATTACATATCTTCCTGTAGACACTTCCTGAAGTATCTTTTGTAGATGCCTACCTTACTCATGTGTTAAATTACTGCTAGAAGGCACTCCACAAACATGCAATACATTACTAAAGTTTCTACTTATCTAAAGAACATAACTTTTAGTATTTACTTCTGTATAGTTTCATAAACAAACTGTGTAGAACAAAATAAAATGCAAACTCAGGTTATAAACACACCTTACAGATCTTATCATATAATATCTCCAGATACTATAAAGTATAGCCATGATTTTACTTTGTTTTCTTTTTATTTAATAAGTAATTATAGTTTTGAAAAAAAAAAGTTACTGCTTTGCATTTCCCTTCAGAATCTGTTGTCTTATTAGTACTAAACTCCAATGTTTATTTTCAATTATTAATTTTACTTGCCTTTACAAATAAAATCTACTGTATTCTCAGACAAAATAGAATTTGGCTATAAATTCTTAAGACTCTTAGGGGAGTCAGTAGGAATATAATAGCATTTCACTGATATGATATTTCTTATAAATACATTAAGGAAAAAAAGAGCTATCGTGAAAACTGCATTTATTTAAAGTAGCCTGTAAAATACGCTAATCCTGGGACTTTGGTAGGTATGTAATTCCTAAAATGGTAAAAACAAATATTTCAAAACAAAATAAAAATTATCTTCCTAACAATTACTGTTTATGAAAAGAGGAATAATTCCAAAGTAATAGTGAACCTATTCAAAGCGTTATGTCTAGCTCTTTAAAAAATTATTCTTGAAAACAATGCCGAAAAGTTAAGACATTATTCAGTACATTTACTCTAAGATAACTTTCTAAACGCTGTTATTATTTAAAATAATGATTCTATTAAATATCACTCTAGTGTGGGCATTTGCTTTAACTTTTGAGATACATCTTCACTTATTATATACTAACTTAAAAATGTGAATGATATATCAGTCAATTTGAAACATTTTTCAATAATTCATCATATTTTTATATTTTTATATTTAATACATTTTTTTACATTTAGTCTGAATGCAATCTAGAGTTTTAAAGAAATATGTTTATTTTAAAACAAGTAAAATCTTATTTTCAAACAGGCATACTCACTCTGGCCTAATATAAGTATATGCTTTGAAAGCTTTCTGTTCTCTGTCACTGTTTCCGCAGAGTTGAATCAGTGAGGAATGGAGTGGTTACTCTGGTTGAAAAGAATATTTCATTGACAAACAAAATAGGGAAAAATTAATCTGCCTTATAAAAAGAATAATGGTCTGCTTAACAGTATATCTTTATTGAGCAGTTTTTTACTTTTCTAGATTTAAAGGAAACAACTAAATTTTATGAGACACTAGCAGAAAACAAAAATTGCTCTTTTAATGTTATCAAAAGATGTATATTCAAAATACCTTGGGAATGCGTTTTCAAGAAAAGCAACATAAATGATAATAGCGTTAACATGGTTTATAATCTCTCAGCAAATTTCAACTGATTAATAGCTAATATTTGCAGCTATCGGGGGCAAGCATCTTCGTTGTGGTCTTTTTCACCTTAGCTCAGACTTTGAAGAAATTCATTGTATAAGCAAGAATCAAGTAATGTGGCCCTCTGGTGGAAAACTAAGTATCACATTCTGCAGCACAGTGTTAGACAGTAAAACAGAAGCTATAAAATATTTGTTACAAAGATTTACAGAACCTTCCAAAAATCATCCTGTGAACTTAATTAGCAGCCCGACACCTGAAGGGCACTCTGGTGATGGTATGACGTAACTAATATGAAAATCCTATCTTTACTCATACTTCAATCATGTTCCAAATAATAATAAATTCTTAACATCTTTTAGCTTAATACAACATGCTCAATTTACTATGAATACATCTTCCATATTTAAGAAAGCAGGCTTATTTGTTTTAAGGAATCACTGAAGAAAACAAAACTTACCTGCTGTTGTTGCAGATGCAGCAGTTCTACTGTGCTTACTTCAGAGCTGGTGTCACCACTTGATCTTCCATCTCTGCTGCCAGCATCTAATTGGCTGCTTAGAGTGCTCATTCCATTTTGATTCATTGAACTGTTGCTTATTGTCTCTGTCGCAGATTCCTGCATCATGACTTAATACCTAAAAGTGATTAAGAAGTATCAATTAACACACGTTACACCTTCACACTTCCATTATCAAGATGTCCCTCTCTTCCAATTACAGAGACAGCATCTTTAGAAGGAGGGAAAAAAAAGCTTTGAATAGTCATTTACCAAGAAAAGCAATACAAATTCAGCTTTCATCCAGATACTAATCACTGAAATTATGGTTTCTATAAGCGATTTTTGTGTGGTTATGTTTAACAGCCAAAGTAACATACCACACATATAGCATGGACAATAGCATTTATGAATGGCCACGTTTTAAAGTCTACCTATAAAACCAGTTTAAATGAAGGCATGATTGCTCACTCTGTGCTGTTTCCTATTATCTACCTTTGACAAACATGGATGACTATACAGCCTTACTTTAAATATTCACTATCTTGATTCTGTCAGATTTTTACAGCACATCTTATGCAAGGCTGTTGTTTAATGATGCACAGCTAATCATACAAAATTAAAATTTTGTAAGGGTGTTACAAATCATATGGTATCAACCAATGATAAATAGTATAATGTTTTTTTTTTTTTTTGGTGACTAAATAAAATTTTGCCTTGGAGGCATTTTAAGAAAAAGCTCCTGCTGCAAATACGTCAGATATTGCCTATTTTTTTAATCAAACAGCTCATATTCATTTATTTTTCTGACATTTAAAACATTTAATACTGTCCTTCCTGGGAAGTAATTAAGCTTATGCATGAGCAGCAATCAAACTGTTCACTTGAAGATGACTTAAAACTCAATTTTAACATAGGCAAATAAATGAAAGATATAAAATTAATTTTCCAGGCATGTATTAGATATGAAAGCTGGAAATAAAATCTATCAAGAATATCACTAATGATTGTGCTAAAAACAGCATAAATTATGCATATTACCTTCTCTACAGTAATAAATGTTTTATCATTTTCACTGCATAAATATACTGTACTTTCAGGATAGCAATGAGATGTCCTGCTAAGATCAGTGGAAATCCTTGCAGTAAATAAAGAACCAATGTGTTCTTATAAACCAGAATTTCACAGTACATCTTGAATTTGTGGTTTACAAAGATCAGTTTTGGTTCTTATAGATATCTGAATCTTACACCATAACTGAGTAGATACACTTCTCTTGTTCTGCGGACAGAATTTCAGAAACAACCTGGCTGCCCTGTGACTTGAACAGTTAATGCCAGATAGGCAGAGGACTTAGCCTAGAGAAAAAAAGATGTTAAACTTATCACTCGGTCTAATTTTTTATTATTATATGATTTCACTATTTTAAATTTGGTCCTATTTTAAGACTTTTTCATTTAAAAATTTTAAATGTATTTTTATAAAGCAAATGTAAGCATAATATCTTTTTGTGTCATAGACAAATCACCTTCCCCACATTCTTACAAAAATGATCATACACACAGAGACACACACATACACAGAGATGCATATCCAACAGAGATTTTTTTGCATACAAAATTATTATTATTAAAATTAATGGTTATAACTTAATAGTTTTAACAGGTATTTTCATCAAGCCTAAATTATCAGATTATCTCTATGACTCAAAAAAATCAATTAAAAATAGACTTGCTGATTTATAAAAGATAAATCAGCAAAGCAAATTAGTATAACAAAATCTATGTATAAAATGAAAGCTGTTCTAATTTTTTAAAAAAGCAACAAAAATCTCATAACCATAAAGGAAGCAATTGCTGCAACTATAGTAAACAAGTTTTAAACTAAATGTGTTTATGAACAAATTGGTTTTGTTAAACATCTTACTGAACATTAACAAAGAAAAATCATACAAATGAAAACTGATACACAGTGATGGATTTTATAAGAAAAAAATAAAGCTAATACTCTTTTCTGAGATTAGGCAGTTAATAAGTATTCAAATTAGGCATAAATTTTACATGCACGATGTTTAAAATATTCAGAGAAAAGGTCTGATTGCCTTTACTAGTTATATGAAAATTATAATTTAGGTCCTCTCCAACTGTAGAAACAGACAGATATAACTTCTACATATTACTTTTAAATTTTACTTTTGACAATATAGCTGGAGTATATATTATGTGTATGTTATTCCTTCATCCAAATTTATTTGAAATACTTACTATTTCTGGGTGGAGCTTGCAACATCAAGAATAAAAAAAAAATTAAAAACTGTATTTTCAACGTAGGAGTCAGGTGTAAGTATTTAGTACTAAACTCTGGATAGTTAATGTCAGTACAATTCGATGAATTTAAGAATTCTGCATGTATTCCTGTGTTATAATCAAGATCAACAAATAATTAAAAATAATCAACAAGCAGAGAGCGATAGGTGTGAATTATGAAGAAAGACTTACATAACTTCCAATTCCTATTAACCAGAGGATTTTAGTAGCCCTTATGGAATTTTTGACTTTACAAATAAAAATCTAGAGTATAAATTGTGATTTACATTTTAAATTCAATCATCTAATAGTAAAATCAGGCTTAAAAAATAATAACAGCGAATAGCGCTTTTTTCTTTACAAAACAGAAGCATCTGAACCAACATTAATATGTCAAAAGCAGGGCAACTGTGTAACATGATGATTACAACACACATTTCACCCAAAGAAGAAAGCTTGGAGTATGTCCACTATAAAAGAGATATATCCCCAAGGATAATTAAGATGCTTCTCAGAATTGACTTTCTCCTAGTGACACCTCCACACCTATTTTCCACTAAAGGAAAGATATCTAGCACATGTGAGATGCTGTTTACCTTTTAAAGTATATTTTAAATAATTATAAATTCAGCATATTATTTCAAAGTGGATGTGCTTGTGATCCCAAATATATCAAACTAAATTATTCATTCTTCTCAATCCTACCACAAACATTTTACAAAAATCAGTGAAAATAAATTCCAGATCATTAAAGAGAAAGGTGAAATTGGGAGTCGCTGTTTTAATGTTTGTCCAAACTGTTAGCTAAATCTTTAAATCTTTCATCATATACAACTTTTCAGCCACATCAAAAAATAACTTCATTACTTGCACTCAAATGGTACAGTTCTACTATTTTCCCCTGCATTAAGTTTTTCTTTCTTTCCTCTTTCGTTCTTCTTTTTTTAAGCGAGTCACTGTATAGATCCTTATTCTCTACACCACTTCCCTTTTGAAACATTAAACTGACACTGGAACTGACTGCACAAGATTGCATTTTCTCTTCCTAAACAACTTGAATTGAAAGGTTACTTAGTGTAACAATATTTACTTGCAGAATTGTGTTGTTACCAAGGGTATAATGGATGGTGGCTATGCAGGTTTACGCAAGAATGAGTGAAGCATGAGGCATTAGCCATGTGTTTGACATGTTTCAAATTGCTATAATCCAGCATTAAACACACCCAGCAATTCATGCCATTTCTTGCAGCCATAATCTTGAATAAAGCGTGCACAACCACTTATTATATAAATTAGTATATGACTCCCTGTTATAGTCACAACAGTGCTTTTGTGTTTATTTTGCATCAAGATGTAGTCTTTTATTTGTACAAATAGCAGGATATAAAGACGTAGCTCAATTAGACCTCCTTACTTTATGATAGGGTAGTAGTGAATGCTAGACTTACCGGTTTTATTTTTCCTCTTACAGTTATATGTTCTATTGGTATAAAACTGTACCATGTGAAATAGACATTTGCCAGAGCGATAACAGACACCTGCCTATATCGTATTCCATATTCACTACAACATTCAAAAGTTTGAAACTTGACCTGGGCAAGTACAGTTAACTATGTTATCTCAATCACCACCAGGGACACTATTGGTCCTTGTTGCGTACTCAACTTCTTTTTTCCGTGGTCTTCTCTCTCATCTCTTCTCTCTTCCTTCCTTCTTCTCTTCCATCTCCTAACCACCATACATGTGTATGTATATGTATGTATAGGGACATACAGGTTATAGATAGATTGATCTAACTATATACGTCAAGGATGGTAAGGAGGAAGAAATGACCTCTATTTCCCACCACATTCCCCTATCCACATACATGGATACTCAATTTTATAACCTTGGTGCCTTAGTATTAAATCTCATTTTGGGGGCATCTTATAATTTAATCAAAAAAAAAGGATAAAAAATGACGTCCTGAAAAACTAACAGTACATACAAAAAGTTTATAACTATTTATTTCTGTGAACTTTTCTTAAACAAAATTATTTATAGTGACATTAAAAGATATTTTAGGTCCAGTTCCTGGTTTCTTTCAGTGTCTAGTTTATTTAACCAAATGTGTACATTAAATCCAAAAGACTTGACTATGACATTTAAAGAAAAGTACTCCATAAGATTAAAAAGTTATCATATATTCTTAATTTTTAATCATTTAAAATTATAATATTAGGTATTAATTTCTATGCAGATTCATACAAGAAAGGGCTAAGCAAGAGGAAAAGCTACATATGGAACAAAAAAATCATATACCTTTACATCAAAATATTAGCTAAATTCTGATTTTGAAAACTTAACTGTGATGTAAAACTTCTGAAAGAAACTAGCGTTTAAATAACTTTTGTGCTCTAGTGGAATTAATTCATCATGGACACCATGCACAGTGCTTTTGAAATCTAGTACTGCTTTGCTAAAAGTCTTCAATGCTAAGATTGCCTAATAAATCAAAATGCCAAATATGAAAGACATAGTTGAATGTGTACAAAAATTGAACAAGCATGTAATATTTTTAATTTAAAAAAATTGAAACAGGACGTCCTTTTAAACATGATTTGGGGAAGAATAACTGCTGTCATAGCAAGTAATATTTTTAATATAACAAGTAATATTATATGAAGTAAATAAAAATTAAGTTATTTACAAAGTATTTATTACTGTTTTTAAGTTGTTTAAACAACATGTCTAAATGCCATTCATAAATTAAACTTAACTTCTTGGGAAAAAAACTAACTTTAATTAGTAAAATTTCTAATTTTTATTAAAAAAGGTTAATATGTTTAACATGCAAAGCTGTAAGACATTTCAACATGGTAATTTTTAAAAATAATAATCATGACTACTTTCGGTAAACAGAATACTGTTAGATCTTCAACAGTGACAAACATCTGGGAAACATAAGATAGAACAAATGAAAATCTTATCTTTCACTTCAATCAGCTATCAATTAATTTGGCAACTCAGTATGTTATGTTTTGCCCCAGGATTAAAATTAAACTAAGTTTTAAAACACAAGTAACAAAATATAAAAATTTCATTATGAAAACATAATAAAATAATAAAATTAAAGTGTTTAATCTCTATGTTAT